>NC_045956.1:127775109-127888245 GCF_010909765.2 Amblyraja radiata
CAAACCACATTAAGGGTACTCACATTTGTGTAGACATTTGTTCAGTGTCATTCAGAGCTCAGAGTGACTTCCATCTTGTAGAGACTGATTGAGGCACACCACTTCCTGGTTTTATATTCCCTCCCCCTCCCTCCAGCAGGGGCAGCAGAGAGAATGGTGAATTTATTTAAACATTAATTTCTCTCTGATTTTTCATCGATGGGAAATATACTCTGGTACAGGAAGGCAGACGTGAGCTCTGATCGAGGTGGCCAAAAATGACGGCCGTAGGCGGCGGCGTTCTCTCGGAAATCGCAGCACAGTGGGCCAAAAGCGGTCAAGATCAGACTTTTAGTAATATAGACATACTAAGATTTTAAATGTAATTTATGATATTTTTTTAATATGCAATGCATTTTTATGTAATGTTGCCCCTTGTCTGGACCTCGAGTCCGTAATAAAGTTTATTATTATTATTATTATTAAAGGGAAGAGTGCCAACTGAACACCGAGCCAAATCAAGCAGTGAAACAATATATTTTTCATCCTAGTACATATTTTAGGATATCATTAACAATTAACTATTCTGTAATGAAGTATAACAAAATAGTTTAATAATAATATTATTATGAAATAATGTGATAAAATATTCACTTACAACTACTTACATTACCTTATTCACTAAACTATCTTAACTTAGTTTTGTCAGGGAGATATTTCTAAAAATTCTGAATTGATTAAAAAGTGGAAAGGCGTTCTTGGCCTGCTTGAGAATAAGAATGGAGTGTGATTATTCATTGGTCTAACTGTCAGAACATAAAGTACAGGAGCAGGAGTTGGCCATTCAGCCCATTAAACCTGCTCTGCCACTCATCTTTCCCTAAGACTCAAGCCTGCTATCCATGGAACCAGTCTGGTAAATAAATGTTTGCCGAATTCCCACTGCAAAAAGCTTCTCACTGTAACTCAGTACACGTGACAATAACAATAACAACCATAATAATTAATATTATTATAAACTTAACAAGTATATCTTTTTTTTACATAAGGTGATCGATATATATAATACTCCAGGTGCAGTATTAGCAAGGCTCTATATGATAATAGTAAAATATCATAAGATATCCAAATCGTCTTACAAAAGAAGGCAACATAGCACTAGCTTTCCAAATTGCCTGCTGCAACTGTATATAAGGTTTCAATTAGTTGTGTACAAGGATAGATTGGTCCCCTTAATTACGAAGACACAAGAAAATAGGAGTAGTAATAGGGTAACTGACAACTCAAGCCTGCTTTGTCATTAAATATGATTATGGCTCAGCTGCCCTGGGTCTCAACTCTTCTTTTACCCAATGTCCTTTGTTGCTGAAATTTGAAAGATTTAGCTAGATTTAACTTATCTTTAAGTGCTGCAGAGGTAGAGAATCCGATTGATCCACCACCCTCTGTGAGAATAAATTCCTGGGCACCTCGGTTTTTTCCCACCTGTGGAAACAACTTAACATCTACGTTGGCAAACCCCTTTCAGATTTATATCTTTCATTAAAGGTAGCCTTTCATTCTTGTAAACTCCAAGGTATATAAATCCAACTGCTTTTGCTATTTCTTCTCATCCCAGATATTAGTCTGTTTAATCTCTTCTGGATTGCCTCCCATGCAATGTCAACATTTCTCAATCTCTCTGTTTAAAAAAAAAAATCAGATTTTTATTTACTTTCTGCCAAAAAGGATAAAGTCATATTTTTCTACAGTGTGCTCCATCTGCCATATTATTGCCAACTCAATTAGCTTGTTTATGTCACATCAAAACCTCCATACGTCTGCACTGTAATCCACATTCTTACAATTTTGTGGCATCTGCCAACTTCCAGTCTTCTGGCATCTCACCCATGGCTATCGATGATACAGACATCTTTCAAATAAATCCCTATCACCAGGAAAAAATGCAGCATGCATTTTCCAAGAGAATTTCTGAAAGGATTCAGAAGAAAAAATCCTCACTCCAGACTTGCAGATTATTTGGCCTGTGAAATGCAAACTCACCAAGTTAAATTATAGGGGTCATGAAGGTTGGTGTTTGAAAATATTAATGAAAATTTATAACATTAGATATTTGTAACCAAAAACTGCTCTGAGAATTCATATATGCAGAATATTTTGTATGTTGCATATGGAAATGTTATTTCCAGGGTGCAACATTATTGCCACACTTCTGGGATCTACTCAGAAAGTAATGAAATGAAAACATAAAAAGTGTGTGAGATTATATTGTATTTTTTTCCCTTTTTCAGAGCAATTATGACTTTCAATTCCATGGAGTTGGATGATTAGCCATGATCATATTGAATGGCGGTGCAGGCTCGAAGGGCCGAATGGCCTACTCCTGCACCTAATTTCTATGTTTCTATGTTTCTATGGAGTGCAGGAGGATGAGGGGAGATCTTATAGAGGTATACAAAATCATGAGAGGAATGGATCGGGTAGATGCACAAAGTCTTTTGCCCAGAGTAGGGAAATCTAGGACCAGAGGACATAGGTTCAAGGTGAAGGGGAAAAGATTTAATAGGAATCCGAGGGGTAACTTTTTCACACAAAGGATGGTGGGTGCATGGAACAAGCTGCCAGAGGAGGTAATTGAGGCTGGGACTATCCCATCATTTAAGAAACAGTTAGACAGGTACATGGATGAGGGAATTATGATCTGGATGAGGGAATTGAAGGCAATATCTCCAAGTTTGCGGATGACACTAAGCTGGGGGGCAGTGTTAGCTGTGAGGAGGATGCTAGGAGACTACAAGGTGACTTGGATAGGCTGGGTGAGTGGGCAAATGTTTGGCAGATGCAGTATAATGTGGATAAATGTGAGGTTATCCATTTTGGTGGCAAAAACAGGAAAGCAGACTATTATCTAAATGGTGGCCGACTAGGAAAAGGGGAGATGCAGCGAGACCTGGGTGTCATGGTACACCAGTCATTGAAAGTGGGCATGCAGGTGCAGCAGGCAGTGAAGAAAGCGAATGGTATGTTAGCTTTCATAGCAAAAGGATTTGAGTATAGGAGCAGGGAGGTTCTACTGCAGTTGTACAGGGTCTTGGTGAGACCACACCTGGAGTATTGCGTACAGTTTTGGTCTCCAAATCTGAGGAAGGACATTATTGCCATAGAGGGAGTGCAGAGAAGGTTCACCAGACTGATTCCTGGGATGTCAGGACTGTCTTATGAAGAAAGACTGGATAGACTTGGTTTATACTCTCTAGAATTTAGGAGATTGAGAGGGGATCTTATAGAAACTTACAAAATTCTTAAGGGGTTGGACAGGCTAGATGCAGGAAGATTGCTCCCGATGTTGGGGAAGTCCAGGACAAGGGGTCACAGCTTAAGGATAAGGGGGAAATCCTTTAAAACCGAGATGAGAAGAACTTTTTTCACACAGAGAGTGGTGAATCTCTGGAACTCCATGCCACAGAGGGTAGTCGAGGCCAGTTCATTGGCTATATTTAAGAGGGAGTTAGATGTGGCCCTTGTGGCTAAGGGGATCAGAGGGTATGGAGAGAAGGCAGGTACGGGATACTGAGTTGGATGATCAGCCATGATCATATTGAATGGCGGTGCAGGCTCGAAGGGCCGAATGGCCTACTCCTGCACCTAATTTCTATGTTTCTATGTTTCTATGGATAGGACAGGTTTGGAGGGATATGGACCAAGTGCAGGCAAGTGGGACTAGTGAAGCTTGGAAATTGTTGGCCGGTGTGGGCGAGTTGGGCTGAAGGGCCTGTTTCCACACTGTATCACTCTATGACCCTGTGACTCTTACGGAAATAGTATTTGCGCTGTTATGAGGGAGGAAGAACAAAACAGGAGGACTTCTAAATTGTCTACCATTGGAAGATGCTCACTTCAATAAAGAATGTTTAGGAAATATGCAAGTCTTCAAATTACATTTTTAATTTGTGCTGTGATTCAAGAAGCAGTATCATGGCAACTTCCAGTAAATTGCTTTAATAAGTTTTGCATGGCAGACAATACGTATATTGTAAAAGCTACAAAAAGCAATCAATTCTTGTTGAATTAATTCATTTGCCTACAAAGAGGA
This sequence comes from Amblyraja radiata, assembly GCF_010909765.2. NCBI lineage: Eukaryota > Metazoa > Chordata > Chondrichthyes > Rajiformes > Rajidae > Amblyraja > Amblyraja radiata. The sequence goes on from NC_045956.1 coordinate 127,779,182, forward strand.
GGAAATAAGTACATTTTCCTAGAGTAGGTATTGGTTCTCCAGAGATTCATTTACCTCCTTTCTTAAATTATTTGGCAAATAAACTGAGGCATAATGCATTTAACATATGGTTACCTGCTGTGGAATTACTTTTCAAGGTTTACTACTCTGCAAAGTCATTTATAACTTCCAATGTTATTGTAAGCACCTTTCACAGACTATTTGTGACTGCTAACTTTTTAAAGTCAGGAAGTCATGTGTAGGATAAGATTGAAACAGTTTAGGAGGGAGCAAGGAACACAAATAAAGGGGGACTTGTTTCCATCTTTTTCAAAGTTGCAAATATATTTATAATGTATGTGATTATGACTGCTTTGTCCAAACTGCTGAGCAAAAGCTTATTTGAGAAGGATTGATTCAATTACTGAATAAAGTATTCGTTACAATCTGAAATATCATTACCATTCTTTAGGTAAACAGAAGTAAATTTGAAAGGCAAGAGCACTAGAGAGCAAAATTATATAACGCAATAACAATAGATAAGCAAGTTTACATGATTCTCCATGAGAGAGAGGAAACTTCAAGGTGATGAGCATGGTTTTCTAAATTAAAAAAGGTGCAAAATTATCAGTTATAATTTTAAACAACAAATCAGCACTTGCAAAAACATTTTACAAATTGATAAATATTAATATGTGCCTTTAATATCTAGGCCATTATTTGGTTGAGTAATCACTCCCCTTTATAGACCTCATCTGATTTCACTCCATCTATCTATATCTTCTATCTTCTATATCTTCTATCTATCTATATCTATCTATCTATATCTATCTATCTTCTAAAAACTCTGGGGCTATCCGTCCGGCTGCCGTCCGGCTCCCTTTCTGCCTTTTGATTTGTGCCCGATACTCGCAGATGTCCAATCGGAATGGCCGATGCTCGCAGATGTCCAATCGGAATGGCCCATGCTCGCAGATGTCCAATCGGAATGGTGCCGGCTGCATTTCTTCCTTTGATTCATTGCCACGCCGAATCCAGACGCACAATCGCCGAGATCTTTTCCATTTCGGTAGAGATTTAGCTTTTCTTTCTAAGTATCCGCTCCTCATTACATTTTGTCGTGTTTAAGTACACGTTTTTTAATCAGATCCTTCTCCCCCCCCCCCCCCCCCCCCCCCCCCCCCCCCCCCCCCCCCCCCACCCCCCAGTATTTCAAAATTAAACTGGCTTCTCACCCATAGAAGCAGCCATTTCGGTAGACATTTCACTTTCCATTCCAACTATCCACTCCTCATTAGATTTCGTTATGTTTATGTCCATATTTTTCATTAAAACCTTCTACCCCCCCCCACCCCTCCCCCCCCCCCCCCCCCCCCCCCCCCCCCCCCCCCACTCACTCATTTTGTCGCCTCCTGCTGGCCAGCGACTATAACGGCTGCTGGCGCCCGCATTTCAACCTCAGGAGACGCCATTTAAAAACGGCCTTTCGGGAACGGCTTTACTTCGAGGACCACGTCTCCTGTGGGGGCTACGGGTAGGGAACGGCTGCGTTGGGGCATTACACTTTTAAAACTCTGTGTGTGGGGGTGCTTGGTGAGTGTGATGCCGCCCTGCCCCCCCCCCCCCCGCAATCGCACGTTGGGGAAACGGACCCGACTTCGAGGACCACGTCTCCCGTGGGGGCTACAGGTAGGGAACGGCTGCGTTGGGGGAGCAGACCCAACGGGTCTGCCATTGGTCTAGTAAACTTTATAAATGTGCTGTTTGGAGTTTAATTTCCATCATTTTTCTTCATCTTCCTATCATGGAATTTATTGCACACCATGCTTGCCCTGAAAGGCATTTAAGGGACAAGCAGGAATTTGAAATAAAAGCCACATGAGAGCCAAACCAGATTATGTGTCAAGTCCCTGATACCAAAGGTCAAAGTGAGCTAATCAGGCTTTTACAATATTTTCATTTGAAGACAGATATGTATAAACAATTTTGAGAATATAATTTCACAATTTCCTATTGTAGGACTAAATGAAGTCTAAATGATTATTATTATTCTTCATTCTACTGCCATAAGTGTGGTGGGAGATTGCAACCTTCACGTGGTCCACCCTGTTTCGACTAATGCAATCAGCCCAACGTGCGCAAACAATTAGATCAAATAGAACAAGTTGACCTTCAACTTTAGATTGCGCACGCCATACGCAAGAAGAAGAAGAAGGAGAAGAAGAAGAAGAAGAAGAAGAAGAAGAAGAAGAAGAAGAAGAAGAAGTAAACTGCCATAAGTGTAAGACTACTGTGATCTTAATTAAGTTTAAATTACATTTGAAGTTTACTACTTGTATTTTCACCTCAGTCTGTTTCAATGGTGCCAAAGTGTAGATGGCTGAGAGTCTCAAATTCCTAGATGTAATTATCACAAACAGTTTGTTCTGGCCCAACCACATTGACACCACAGCCAAGGAAGCACACTAATGGCTCTACTTCCTCGGAAGACTAAGGAAAGTTGGCAAGTCTCCAAAGAATCTTACTCCATTGACTCCATCTTCACTTTAGGCTGGCTCAGAAAGGCAGCCAGCGTGTTCAAGGACCACTCGCATTACAGCCATTCTTACTTCTCCCCTTTCCCAATGGGCAGAACATACAAAAACTTGAAAGCATATTCATCAGATTCAAGTGCAAATTCTTCCCTGCTGCTATCAAACTCTTAAACGGAACTCTAATACACTAAGGATGAATTTCTAATCTCCCATTCACCTTGTTCATCACTTTCTCTGTGGCTGTAACACTATATTCTGCACTCGGTTTCTTTTCTCTTCTGCATTACCTGATGTATGGGTATGATTTAATTAGGTTGCACACAAAAAATGTTTTTTTCACTGTATCTTGGCACACATGACAATAATAAACCAATAATAATAAACCAATCAAATATCCATCTACTGACACTCTCCTCTTCCTAGCAGAGCAGGTCCTCACCCTTAACAACTTCTCCTTCGACTCCTCCCACTTCCTCCAAATCCAAGGCATAGCTATGGACACTTGCATGGGCCCCAGCTATGCCTGCCTCTTTGTTGGGTACATTGAGCAATCACTGTTCCAGGTGTACACTGGCCCTATCCCCGAACTTTACCTCCGCTGCATTGACGATTGCATCAGTGCCACCTCCTGCACCCATGCAGAACTCACTGACTTCATCAACTTCACAACTAATTTCCATCTTGAACTCAAATGCACTTGGACCTTCTCCGACATTTCCCAACCGTTTCTAGATCTCACCGTCTCCATCACAAAAGACAATTGAATTACATCTATTACATTGAATGACATCTATGACTCCCATAGATATCTAGACTACACTTCTTCCCATCCTGCTTCCTCTAAAGACTCTATCCCCTACTCCAAAATCCTCTATCTACACCGCATCTGCACCCAGGATGAGGTGTTCCATACCAGGTCATCAGAGTTCTCCTCATTCTTTAGGGAACGGAGTTCCCCTCTTCCATATTAGATGAGACTTTCACTAAGGTCTCTTCGATATCCCGGAGCTCCGCTCTTGCTCCCACTCCCCCCATTCGTAACAAAGACAGTCCCCCTTGTCTTCACCTTCCACCCCATCAGCAGTCGCATACAGCACAAAATTCTCCAACATTTTCACCACCTCCAACGGGATCCACAACTAACCACATCTTCGCATCTCCACCCCTTTCTGCTTTCCACAGAGACCGTTCCCTCCGCAACTCTCTGGCCAACTCGTCCCTTCCCACCTAAACCACCCCCTCCCAAGGTACTTTCCCCTGCAACCACAGGAGATGCAACACCTGTCCCTATACCACCCATCTCGACTCCGTCCAAGGACCCCGACAGTCTTTTCAGGTGAGGCAGAGGTTGCACCTCCTCCAACCTCATCTACTGTATCCGCTGTTCCAGGTGCGGACTCCTGTACATCAGCGAGACCAAGCGCAGGCTCGGCAATCGATTTGCTGAACACCTCCTCTCGGTCCGCCTAAACCTGCCTGATCTCCCGGTTGCTCAACACTTTAACACCGCCTTCCATTCCCACATTGACCTTTCTGTCCTGGACCTCCTCCATTGTTAGAGTGAGGCCCAGCGCAAATTGGAGGAACAGCACCTCATATTTCGCTAGGGTAGCTTGCACCCCAGTGGTATGAGCATTGACTTCTCCAATTTCAAGTAGCCCTTGCTTTCCCTCGCTCTCCACCCCTCCACCTTCCCAGTTTTCCTACCAGTCTCTGTACCTTCCACTCCCCTGACATCAGTCTGAAGAAGTGTCTTGACCTGAAACGTCATCCATTCCTTCTCTCCAGAGATGCAGCCTGTCTGCTGAGTTGCTTCAGCATTTTGTGCCAACCTTCGATTTAAACCAGCATCTGCAGTTCTTTCCTACTCATTTCTATCAAGTTGGATGGTGCCACTGTGGTGTAAGAGATGGTGACAGTTTGGAATCCAGGAGATTTCTGCGTCTACTTGGCTCCTGTTGCAGGCTCAGATTGAGCTGGATGTCCTGAGGGGGGAATGCATTGCCACTGGAAATTATGTGAAGAAGCTGATGTTCCCATGCATAATATTACCCCAGATTTGGGTGTGCCGATGTCGGCTAAGTACACTGTAGCGCCAGTGAACCATCATGGCTGAGTTTCACGCCCCAGAAACCTCCTGAGGAAAGATCAGAGGAAATAAGTTCCTAACCAAATAAAGGATAGATCCAATATCCGCAGGGAGTTACGGTGTGAAACAGAGTGTGCATAGAAGTTGAGAAGCATTAAAAAAAATCCAATTTAGAAACCCAATTGTTATCATTGGGACTGTGATATTCTGGAATACCTCAGGTACAATGTTTAGTAGAAATTACTCCATAATAGATCCATAAATTTGGGGTTTATAGCTGATGGTTAAAAAAGTATGGAATATATTGAATCTGTGGTTGTGCACAATTAAACAAATACTTTAGACCAGGAAGTGGGATTTGTCATAAGGAGAGTCTAATGGACAATTCACTAAACGGGCTCACATAGGAGAATAGTTTAATTCCTGACAATGGGGAAGCCAGATGTTTAGTCATTATTAGCAAGGCTGTATGCACAAGAGATTGCTCGAAGATTCAATGTTGTGGAGTCAAGGGCTGTAATGGAATTGTGCAATAACGCATGACCAAGTAATATGTTGGGAATGTCAATGAAAAATATGTCTTGTGGGAAATTAAATGAATTGAAGATATGTTATTCAAAACTTTAAGATTTGCAGAGAGGATTAAGGAGAACTTGTTACCATGGAGAAATCTCTAGGCTGGGGAAGAGTTACGCAGCCAAACAAAGAGAGTGGTTCCATCAGAGCATCTGTTGGGTTTCCAGCACCTGAAGCAGCCATTGTCATTCCCCAGCAATGCCTGCCCAACATCCCAGTGCTGAGTGGCCATACTGCGTGTCCACCCACACAACGGCAACTCTCAAAGACAGCCTCCACAAAAGCCACAGGACCCATTGCTGAGAGATTCTCTGTATTCCAGCACCTGGCTCCCAGAATAACAGCAGGGATGGCTGAGATTCATACCATGTTTTTGGCTTAGCAACACACAACTGGTGCACATACATATGAATGTGCAGAGTGCAGCACAAAGAGCACTGTGACAGATCATGGCTCCATGATAAGATGCTGAGCTATTTTCCAATTTCTGACAAAGAAAAGTCATAAAGTGCTGGAGGAACTCGATGGGTCAGGCAGCATCTGTGGAGGACATGGATAGGTGACATTTCAGACTGGGACCCTTCTTCAGACTGATTGTAGTGAGGGGAAGAAAGCTGGAAAAGAGGTGAGGGCAGAACGAACCTGGCAATTGATAGGTGGATACAGGTGAAGAGGATTGTAATTGGCAGAGAGTTGTATGTAATTTATGTGGTTTTCACTGAAATTCTGAAAACATTCAGCAAGGCAGGTAGCATCTGTTGAAAAAAAGAGTTAATCCTCAAGGTTGAAGTCACTTCAGTAGAATATGTGGGGTGTCTGATTCTCAAACAATGGAGTAGTTTCAGCATTCCAATACATTAAATGCAATGAGGTTGTATGTGCGGTCCTGCAAATAAATGTTATGCCTTGGCATATCTATTTGTTGTGCCATGGCAACAGAGAAGCTAACCCCTTTTCTATGTTCTATAAATTAGCTTAACTGGGCATCATGTTCATTGTGACACTGTGGGCCAAAGGGCCTGTTCCTGCAGTGTACTTTTTGATGTTCTATGGTATAAGTTGAGAAAGAGTTGAGTCAGAGGTTGAGCATATGAAGATGGATATTTCAAGGAAATGACCCACTAATGGTAAATGGAGAAAATTGTGGTTACTGCAGCAAAGACTATTGCACGAAATGCAACTCTTGAGGTTTTTCACGATGAATGTAAAGAATTAGAGAGGACTTGTAAAAGAGATTAGTTTAGGTGGTGTATGGTGTTTAGGTTGTTAACCATCTCCAGAAAAACACACATTCAGAGTTATTTGTAGCTCCTAATGAGCACATGACTGACTGTTTTTGCTTGCAAGGGTTAACAGGAATGGGCGACGGAATTGTTCCACCAGTTGTAATCTGACCTGATGATAAGCAATTATGGTTTGTGCTATTGGAGTCAGTCAAGGTCACCACTCACCTCAAATTTTATGCCCTCAGCTCTTTCCAATTTGCCGGTGTGAATATTAGTAATAGAAGTATACAGTCCTAAAATATATCAAACATTATCAACGACTTGTAAAATTAACAACAAACTTAAACAGGTTTGACTATTACATGGAGATAGGACTTGGATAGAAGAGAAGAAATGAACACTTGAAATTAATACTGATTTATTAAAAAGGTCATGTTTATCTCAAGGGCAAAATGATAATCACATGATAAAACAAAGCCCCGTGTGCAAGAATACACAGAAAGAATGTAGTTTACAGAGAAACAGTGGAAGTTCTGTTTATTGTTTTCATCCTAGACATTTGGGCATTATTCATAATAAAATGTGGACAAAACGAGTCTTTCCACAGAACTGCCTAAACACACACATACATTCGTCAAACTGCCAGATCTTGCAGGGTAATTCAGTATCAGTATCAGTATATCTTTATTGTCATTTTCCTGAGTACTCACATACCCAGAGGAAACAAAAAAACGTTGCTCAACCAGTGTCCATTCAGTGTGCAGTACAAATAACAACAAATAACTAGAAATAAAAAACATATATCATGAACAAATTAAATTAAACACTCTACTCTCTACTAAACATCAACAGGCGTTCCGATCGACAGCTGCTGCAGTGTGTCCAGGTTGATGGTTGGTGCGCGATACTTTGGCAGGGGGCTAAGTCCGTTTATCAGTCTTATAGCCTGCGGGAAGAAGCTGAGGAGCATCCTGCTGGTTTTGCAGCTAATGCTCCTGTACCTCTTCCCAGATGGCAGGATGGAGAATATGTGATGCGATGGGTGGTAGGGGTCTTTGATGATGGAGATGGCTCTGTTGATACATCTCTTCCTGTATATGTCCAGCAAGAAAGGGACTGGAGCACCAATAATCCTGCTGGCGGTCTTCACAATCCTGTCAAGTTGGTGCCGTTCGTACGCCTTGCAGCTCCCGATCCAGGAAGTGATGCCGTTGGTTAATGTGCTCTCGATTGTCCCCCTATAAAAAGTTCGTAGATGTGTAGTGGGGAGACCTGCTTTACGTAGTCTTCAGAGAGGGTGTAGTCGCTGCTGGGCTCTCTTGACCAGTGCTGTGGTGTTGGTTGTGGACATCAGGTCATCTGACAGATGGAGTCCTAGGAACTTCACGCTGCTGACCCTTTCCACATCAGCTCCATCGATGTGCAGAGGTGTATGGTGTTGTTTTCCCGCCTTCCTGAAGTCAACCACCATCTCCTTAGTTTTTCCCACGTTGAGAATGAGGTTGTGGGATTTGCACCATCCTGTGAGCAGCTCCACCTCCATCCTGTACGCCGACTCATCATTGTCACTGATGAGACCCACCACTGTTGTGTCATCAGCGAACTTGTTGATGAAGTTGTTATTGAGTCTAGCAGTACAGTCGTGTGTAAGCAGACTAAACAGCAGGGGGCTTAGGACACAGCCTTGGGGCGAGCCAGTGCTCACGGCTATGGTTTTTGATGTCCTACTGCCTTAATTGAATGTGCCTTAAGTTATTTACATTGACATGTTTTACTAGGTAACTATAAACTTGGTTAAAGATTTGGTTCTTAAGGAGCACTAAAAGATGATTATGAAAGTCAAGGGATATAGGAGGTTATTATTTCAGGGTTCTGTGCAGCTGTAGATGTGACAATCAAAAGGACAGCAATTAAAATTTGAGCTGCACAAGAGATCAGAAGCTTGTGTGGTATAACGATGAAGTGAATTACATAATTGGAATGGATTGAGAGCAGATTTGAAGCCAGTGTGGGCCACTGAGATAATAGGGGCCTGGGAAAATGGGCTGGATCAGAGCTGGTGTAAAAGTAGCTTGGCTTTGTACAAAAAAAGGCACAAAGCGGCGGAGTAACACAGGAGGTCAGGTAGCATCTCTAGAGAGCATAGATAGGTGAAGTTGTGGATCGGGGCCTTTTCTCTTTGTACAAATTCACATACAGTACACTGAGTGCACTGAGTGATAGTCTGCTCAAGTGAACATTGAAAAAGCTTTGTGTATAATACAGATATTGAGTGGATGAATAGAAGCTGAGGTTGCATTGTCAAAGGAGCGACCTTGGTGATGGATAGGGTATGGATCTGGAGCCAAGGCTGCACAATCTGATTACGTTTTGGAAAGCGTATGTGCTAAAAGGACAAAAAATAAAGCTATTAAAGAAAAAAGGGGGGATTAAAATTAATGTCTGAAGTTGAGATGTGAGGATATTTAAGGGTCTACAATACGATACAATGCGATATAACTTTATTTATTTCAGGAGGGAAATTGATTTGCCAACAGTCATAAAAACACAAAATACATGAAACATAAAATTAAAGTGGTGAGTGGATTGGGAATGTGCAAAGATTGGGGAGGGGGGATGGGGGGGAGGGGTGGGGAGTGGGTTGGGGGGGAGGGGTGGGGAGGGGGGATGGGGGGGAGGGGTGGGGAGTCAGTCTCAGTCTCCCCCATGACAGAAGGGGAAGGAGTTGTAAAGTTTGATAGCCACAGGAGAGAAGGATCTCCTGTGGCGTTCAGTCCTGCACCTTGGTGGAACCAGTCTGTTGCTGAAGGTACTGAGGGGGTGAGCTGTATTGTCAAGGATGCCCCGCAGTTTGAGGGGCATCCTCCCCTCCAAGACCACCTCCCATGAATCCAACTCTGCCCCCAAGACGGAGCCAGCCTTCCTGATGAGTTTGTTGATCCTATTGGCATCCACTGCCCCAGCACACGGCAAAGAAGAAGATGTCACTGGCTATCACCGATTGGTAAAAAATCTGCAGCATCTCACTGCAGACATTGAAGGAACAGAGCCTTTTCAACAAGTACAGTTGGCTCTGTCCCTTCTTGTACAGGGCTTCAGTATTCCTGGACTAGTCCAGTTTATTGTCCAGGTACACTCCAAGGTAATTGTACTCCCTCGTAAATTGCACATCCATACCATTGATGGAGACAGGGGACAGGGGTGTTCCTCTCCTCCTAAAGTCCACCATTAACTCTCTAGTCTTGTCAGTGATTCAGCCCACACGACTCATCAAAGTCGATGACTACACCAATGCCATCAATGCCAAATCTGATCACAGTAGATTTCATGAAATACAAAGATACATAGAAAATAGGTGCAGGAGTAGGCCATTCGGCCCTTCGAGCCTGCACCGCCATTCAATATGATCATGGCTGATCATCCAACTCAGTATCCCGTACCTGCCTTCTCTCCATACCCCCTGATCCCTTTAGCCACAAGGGCCACATCTAACTCCCTCTTAAATATAGCCAATGAACTGGCCTCAACTACCCTCTGTGGCAGAGAGTTCCAGAGATTCACCACTCTCTGTGTGAAAAAGTTTCTTCTCGTCTCGGTCCTAAAGGATTTCCCCCTTATCCTTAAGCTGTGACCCCTTGTCCTGGACTTCCCCAACATCGGGAACAATCTTCCTGCATCTAGCCTGTCCAACCCCATAAGAATTTTGTACGTTTCTATAAGATCCCCTCTCAATCTCCTAAATTCTAGCGAGTGTAAGCCAAGTCTATCCAGTCTTTCTTCATATGAAAGTCCTGACATCCCAGGAATCAGTCTGGTGAACCTTCTCTGCACTCCCTCTATGGCTATAATGTCCTTCCTCAGATTTGGAGACCAAAACTGTACGCAATACTCCAGGTGTGGTCTCACCAAGACCCTGTACAACTGCAGTAGAACCTCCCTGCTCCTATGCTCAAATCCTTTTGCTATGAAAGCTAACATACCATTCGCTTTCTTCACTGCCTGCTGCACCTGCATGCCTACTTTCAAGGACTGGTGTACCATGACACCCAGGTCTCGCTGCATCTCCCCTTTTCAGCCACCATTTAGATAATAGTCTGCTTTCCTGTTTTTGCCACCAAAGTGGGTAACCTCACATTTATCCACATTATACTGCATCTGCCAAACATTTGCCCACTCACCCAGCCTATCCAAGTCACCTTGCAGTCTCCTAGCATCCTCCTCACAGCTAACACTGCCCCCCAGCTTAGTGTCATCCGCAAACTTGGAGATGTTGCCTTCAATTCCCTCATCCAGATCATTAATATAAATTGTAAATAGCTGGGGTCCCAGCACTGAGCCTTGCGGTACCCCACTAGTCACTGCCTGCCATTGTGAAAAGGACCCGTTTACTCCTACTCTTTGCTTCCTGTTTGCCAGCCAGTTCTCTATCCACATCAATACTGAACCCCCAATACCGAGTGCTTTAAGTTTGTATACTAATCTCTTATGTGGGACCTTGTCGAAAGCCTTCTGAAAGTCCAGATACAACACATCCACTGGTTCTCCTCTATCCACTCTACTAGTTACATCCTCGAAAAATTCTATAAGATTCGTCAGACATGATTTACCTTTCGTAAATCCATGCTGACTTTGTCCAATGATTTCACCACTTTCCAAATGTGCTGCTATCCCATCTTTAATAACTGACTCTAGCAGTTTCCCCGCTACCGATGTTAGACTAACTGGTCTGTAATTCCCCGTTTTCTCTCTCCCTCCCTTCTTAAAAAGTGGGGTTACGTTTGCTACCCTCCAATCCTCAGGAACTACGCCAGAATCTAAAGAGTTTTGAAAAATTATCACTAATGCATCCACTATTTCTGGAGCTACTTCCTTAAGTACTCTGGGATGCAGCCTATCTGGCCCTGGTGATTTATCGGCCTTTAATCCATTCAATTTACCCGACACCACTTCCCGACTAACCTGGATTTCACTCAGTTCCTCTATCTCCTTTGACCCGCGGTCCCCTGCTATTTCCGGCAGATTATTTATGTCTTCCTTAGTGAAGACGGAACCAAAGTAGTTATTCAATTGGTCCGCCATATCCTTGTTCCCCATGATCAACTCACCTGTTTCTGACTGCAAGGGACCTACATTTGTTTTAACTAATCTCTTTCTCTTCACATATCTTCTCTTTCTCTTCACATATCTGAGATGAGCTACTAGTTCCATTAAAATTCCTGTGGATTGAAGTTCTGAGGGAATTCTTTCAGAAATGAGTGGGAGATTTACAAACACATTGCAAAAGTGACTTGAACACAATAAATATTGGGCAGAGAACGCAGCGCAGGATGACATTGACATTTGCTGTGAATTTTAAAGAGTAGCTGCTCGAACCTAAAGAGCTGAGTATAGTAAGCAGCTGCAGATGCTGGAATCGTAAACAAAGATAAAAGTGCTGGAAGAACTCAGTGGGTCAGGCATATGTAGAGGGAATGGACAGACGATATTTTGGGTCGGGACCCTTCTTCAAACTGATTGGAGTGGGAGGGGGAGGTGTGGATAAGAAAACTAAAAAAAGAAAGATGGGTTGTGGGAAGCTTGGCTTTTAGTGAAAGAGTAATAATAAATGGCAACAGCTGTACAGAATCACAAATATCTGTCAAGAGAGGAAAATGAATGAAATATTTTACATGTGTCAACAGGAGTATGTTCATCAAACAATGGATAGATACAAATGTGCTTCGTGGATGGTCTAATGATTTGGTTATCATTTAAATCATCACTTAAGAATACATAATGTTCTCTTCTGATGTAAAACAGAGGTGAGAACAAATGAAATGGTGTCACTTCCAAACAAAAAAAATTAACATTAAATGCTCATGAGCAAAATGGAGAATTTAATTTGTTAAATATTACTCGTAAATGTTCGCAGCTCAGAGTTTAGTTTCTTTTAAATTATGTTTTTGTGCAGGATGCAAACTATGCAAATTTTATAAATTCCTACCAATTATTTTATTTCAGTTTTAGATACTATCTGGTAATACAAGTTTATTGGCAATCATAATGTTTGCATGAATGATATTATTTCCATAACAAACCAGAATAAATTCTAATTATGAAACTAGCTGCGAAAAGGAATCAGGTCATGGGCTCATCCCATTCAGTTATCTGCGATTGCCATCTTGCGACAGCATCCTCATACCTACGAAATGTCCACGATTAATTCAAATATCTACATATGCTCCCCCAGTATATGAGGAAACATCAGCAGGAGATCTGATACTTCTGCTGCTGTGCATATCTTATAGTCTTGGCTTCATTTCCAATGTGTAAACATTATTGCATCATGTGGTTTGCTGGTTTAATAGCAATTCGATAAAAAGAAACAAAGACCAAGTGCTGGACTAACTCAACGGGTCAGGCAGTATCTCTGGAAAACATGGGTAGGCGACATTTCGGGTCGGACCCCTTGTTCAGACGGCTGAGTTACTCCAGCACTTTGTGTCCTTTTTTATAAACCAGCATCACCAGTTCTTCATTTCTACAATTTAATCAAGGAATTATTTGTGCATGAACACTCATGTTAATTGGATGGTAAGCAATGGGCTAATATATGTTCATTGGAGGACCTCTACTCCAATGCAGTATGGAATCAACCTCACTCAAAATCTTTCCGCCCTCTGCCATTGTGACGTGTCTGAGCAAAACAGTTAAGGTGCAAGATCAGGTCTTGGACTGCTGAAGAGAACAGGTGAGAGGCAAGACCTTGAGGTTCAGGCTAGTACACTTGGCATGGGGAGGGCAGAGAGATGATACCTTGAGCTATTGTGGGAATGAGGAGTTGGGTGGAATGTGTCAGGGTTTTTTTCAGCTATATGGGGATGGAGTTGGGGATTAAGGTCATAGTTGGACCCAGGGTCACTTACACTTCTTCTAAGAACAACCAAACACAGCTTGGCCAAAGGCGTCAGACTGAGCTTCCGGCTGCATGCCACTTTAATTCTCCATCCTATGCCTACAAGAAAGCGAATGGTATGTTAGCTTTCATAGCAAAAGGATTTGAGTATAGGAGCAGGGAGGTTCTACTGCACCCCCACCCCCCATCAGTCTGAAGAAGGGTTTCGGCCCGAAACGTCGCCTATTTCCTTCGCTCCATAGATGCTGCTGCACCCGCTGAGTTCCTCCAGCAATTTTGTGTACCTTCGAGGTTCTACTGCAGTTGTACAGGGTCTTGGTGAGACCACACCTGGAGTATTGCGTACAGTTTTGGTCTCCAAATCTGAGGAAGAACATTATTGCCATAGAGGGAGTGCAGAGAAGGTTCACCAGACTGATTCCTGGGATGTCAGGATTGTCTTATGAAGAAAGACTGGATAGACTTCGTTTATACTCTCTAGAATTTAGGAGATTGAGAGGGGATCTTATAGAAACTTATAAAATTCTTAAGGGGTTGGACAGGCTAGATGCAGGAAGATTGCTCCCGATGTTGGGGAAGTCCAGGACAAGGGGTCACAGCTTAAGGATAAGGGGGAAATCCTTTAAAACCGAGATGAGAAGAACTTTTTTCACACAGAGAGTGGTGAATCTCTGGAACTCTCTGCCACAGAGGGTAATCGAGGCCAGTTCATTGGCTATATTTAAGAGGGAGTTAGATGTGGCCCTTGTGGCTAAGGGGATCAGAGGGTATGGAGAGAAGGCAGGTACGGGATACTGAGTTGGATGATCAGCCATGATCATATTGAATGGCGGTGCAGGCTCGAAGGGCCGAATGGCCTACTCCTGCACCTAATTTCTATGTTTCTATGTTTTTCCGTGGCGGAAATACCGATTTCAGATTTTGAGGCCGTCAACCTATAATATAAACATAGTTTATCTGTCCCCGCTGATGCTGTCCAACCTGCTGGTGATTTCCAGAATTACTTATCATTTCAAATTTCCAGGAACTGTTGCACTCAGTTAGCATTAGTCAGAGTCAGGGGGCTGAAGTTAGTGGAGTTGCTATTACCAAGGAGAAGGTGCTGGGGAAGCTGAAAATTCAGAAGGTGGATAAGTCACCTGGACCAGGTAAACTACACCCCAGGGTTCTGAAAGAGGTAGCTTTAGAGATTGTGGAGGCACTGGTAGTGATCTTTCAACAATCACTAGAGTCAGGAATGGTCCCAGAGGGCTGGAAAGTTGTAAATGTTATTCTGCTGTTTAAGAAGGGGGCAGTAACAATCAGTAACTATCTCAATATTGTTGTCAAACCCACTGGAAAGGGAGGTGCCGTTGTCATCTGGCAGGTAGATCCCTACTGTGCTGAGGCCAAGAAGCAGCACTCGGACACTTCCTCATACCTACCCCTTGACCATGATCCCATAAACGAACATCAGGCCATCATCTCTGATCTTATCATCCCTGACCATCTACCCACCACAGCTTCCAACCTTGTAGTTCCCCAGCCCGGCACTGCTTGTTTCCATCTCAAATCCCAAATTCTACAAGCAGCATTGTCCTCACAGACCCATCATTTCTATCTGCTCCTTAGCCATCAAACTCGTCTCCAAATACCTCGAGTCTCTCTTCCCCCCCCCCCCCCCTCCCTGTCAGTCACTGATGGCCTACTTCCGAGACACCTCTCACATGCACTTCAATAACTTTCAATTCCCGGGCCTACGTTGTCGCATCTTTACCATGGACATCCAGTCCCTTTACACCTCTATCCCCCACCAGGAAAGTCTCAGAGACCATCAGTTCTGCCTTGAACAGTTCCCCTCATCTATCACTCTCCATCACCTGGTGGAACTTGTCCTCACCCTCAACAACTTCTCCTTTGACATATCATTTCCTTTGAGTTAAAACTGATGCCATGGGCACTCGCGTGAGCCCCAGCTCTGCTTATTTTATTACTGATTACATTGAACAGTCTTTGTTTCAAATGTATACTGGCACCATTTCCAACTCTGTCTCTGCTACATTCTCAGGGCCGCCTCCTGCACCCACGCAGAACCTTTTTATTTCATCAATTTTACTACTAATATCCACCCTGCCCTCAAACTCACTTGGACTATCTTTGACACCACTCTCCACCTTCTCAATCTTTCTGTCTACATTTCAGGGGGCAGACTGTCAGCTGACATCTACTGCAGACCCACTGACTCTCAAAGCTATCTTGACTACACCTCCTCCCACCCTGCCTCTTGCAAGGATGCCATCTTTTACTTTAAGTATTTCCGTCTCCATTGTATCTATGAGATTCAAAGAAGAGGAAGTACTGACACTTTTGAGAAATATAAAAGTGGATAAGTCTCCAGGTCCGTACAGGATATTCCCTAGGACATTGAGAGAAGTTAGTGTAGAAATAGCAGGGGCTATGACAGAAATTTTTCAAATGTCATTAGAAACGGGAAAAGTGCCGGAGGATTGGCGTACTGCGCATGTTGTTCCATTGTTTAAAAAGGGGTCTAAGAGTAAACCTAGCAATTATAGACCTGTTAGTTTGACGTCAGTGGTGGGCAAATTAATGGAAAGGATACTTAGAGATAATATATATAAGCATCTGGATAAACAGGGTCTGATTAGGAACAGTCAACATGGATTTGTGCCTGGAAAGTCATGTTTGACTAATCTTCTTGAATTTTTTGAAGAGGTTACTCCGGAAATTGATGAGGGTAAAGCAGTGGATGTTGTATATATGGACTTCAGTAAGGCCTTTGACAAGGTTCCTCACGGAAGGTTGGTTAAGAAGGTTCAATTGTTGGGTATTAATGGTGGAGTAGCAAGATGGACTCAACAGTGGCTGAATGGGAGATGCCAGAGAGTAATGGTGGATGGTTGTTTGTCAGGTTGGAGGCCAGTGACGAGTGGGGTGCCACAGGGATCTGTGTTGGGTCCACTGTTGTTTGTCATGTACATCAATGATCTGGATGATGGTGTGGTAAATTGGATTAGTAAGTATGCAGATGATACTAAGATAGGTGGAGTTGTGGATAATGAAGTAGATTTTCAAAGTCTACAGAGAGATTTATGCCAGTTGGAAGAGTGGGCTGAAAGATGGCAGATGGAGTTTAATGCTGATAAGTGTGAGGTGCTACATCTTGGCAGGACAAATCAAAATAGGACGTACATGGTAAATGGTAGGGAATTGAAGAATGCAGGTGAACAGAGGGATCTGGGAATAACTGTGCACAGTTCCCTGAAAGTGGAATCTCATGTAGATAGGGTGGTAAAGAAAGTTTTTGGTGTGCTGG
This sequence comes from Amblyraja radiata, assembly GCF_010909765.2. Taxonomy (NCBI): domain Eukaryota; kingdom Metazoa; phylum Chordata; class Chondrichthyes; order Rajiformes; family Rajidae; genus Amblyraja; species Amblyraja radiata. The sequence goes on from NC_045956.1 coordinate 127,795,794, forward strand.
CCTTTATAAATCAGAGCATTGAGCATAGAAGTTGGGATGTAATGTTAAAATTGTACAAGGCTTTGGTGAGGCCAATTCTGGAGTATGGTGTACAATTTTGGTCGCCTAATTATAGGAAGGATGTCAACAAAATAGAGAGAGTACAGATGAGATTTACTAAAATGTTGCCTGGGTTTCAGCAACTAAGTTACTGAAAGGTTGAACAAGTTAGGGCTTTATTCTTTGGAGCACAGAAGGTTAAGGGGGGACTTGATAGAGGTCTTTAAAATGATGAGAGCGATAGACAGAGTTGACGTGGATAAGCTTTTCCCACTGAGAGTAGGGAAGATTCAAACAAGGGGACATGACTTGAGAATTAAGGGACAGAAGTTTAGGGGTAACATGAGGGGGAACTTCTTTACTCAGAGAGTGGTGGCTGTGTGGAATGAGCTTCCATTGAAGGTGGTGGAGGCAGGTTCGTTTTTTATCATTTAAAAATAAATTGGATAGTTATATGGACGGGAAAGGAATGGAGGGTTATGGTCTGAGCGCAGGTATATGGGACTAGGGGTGAATGCGTGTTCGGCATGGACTAGAAGGGTCGAGATGGCCTGTTTCCGTGCTGTAATTGTTATATGGTTATATGGTTATATATATGGTATCTGCTCCGAAGATGAAACTTTCCACTAGGACATCCTAGATGGGTTTTTCCTTCAGTAAACATGGCTTCCACAACAAGCCCTAACCAGTGTCGCCCCCTATGTCCCGTAGTTGTGCTCTAGTTCTCCCTCGCCCAAACAGAATAAGAATAGAGATCTCCTGGTCCTTATTTTTCACCCCACCAGCCTCTGTATCCAACACATCATCCTCTGATATTTCCACAACTATTAACATGATCCCAACACCAGTCACATCTTCTTGTCTGCACCTCATTACAATTTCCGTAGAGATCACTTTCTCCACAACTCCTTGGTAAGAATTTCATTATTCCATTATGACAATTAAACACCAAACTCTTCACTTTTCATTCATCCCTTCCCTCCAAACCCACCCCGTCCTCAAGCAATTTCCCCTGCAACCACAGGCAATGTAACACCCATTCCTATAATTCCTCCCTTACATTCATCCAGGGACTCCGGCAGCCCTTCCAGGTGAGAAAGAGATTCCCATTCATCTCCTCTAACCTCATCTACTGCATTTGGTGCTCTCAACGTAGCCTCCTTTACATCAGCAAGACCAAGGGCATACTAGGCAACTGTTTTGCTGAACTCTTGCACTCAGTCCGCCAAGGCCTGCTCCTTTGCTAACCCTTTTAACTTCCCATACCAATTTTTCTATCCTTAGCCTTCTCCATGGCTTGAGTGAGGCCACACGCAAACTGAAAGAACAGCACCTCATATATTCCACTCGAGCAGCAGCTTTGAGAATCCAAAGGAATGAACATTATCTATCTTTGGAATGAACATTGAGTTCTCCAATTTTAAGTGATATCTGGTTAACCGCCTCACCCCCTCTATTTCCCCTGTCCCCACTTCCAGTGCCAACACATTTCCCCCACCAACTTCCACGACTCCAGTCACCCTGCTCCTATCCCCCTTCTCTACGCTCATCTCTCATAATTCCCTTTTTATACGCGCCCTCCCCACACACCTCCTTCCACTCATATTCCTCCCTTCGGCTTTACATTTCACTCCTCTTCTCTCCTTATCTGATACCTTCTTGTCTCCTTTTCACCTCTAGTCTTTGTTACTTACTTCACCCATCTGACAATCACACCTTAACACCTGCCAGACTTTTCCCCATCCCCACCTTCCTTTCCCAGGTTTCTTTCCCCCCCTCCCCCATCCACCCCCTTTCCAATCAGTCTGAAGAAGACCTCTGACCCAAAACGTCACCAGTCTATTCTCTCCACATATGCTGCTGGCTCAATGAGTTGTTCCTACACTTTGTTTTTTGCTTTACTAAACTCTCTTGGTCAGCACCAAAACCATGTCATTCATTTCCTCTCATACTTTACCATTTCATAGATGATTACTTTGTTCTCTCCTCACCTCCACATCTGCAACTAAAAAAATAAAAACATCTGTTGTCTAACTTTTCTTGGTTCTGATGAAAAACACTCATTCCAGAGATGCTACCAGGCTTGGTGGAATGTTTTTAGCACCTTTTGATCTCATTTAGTTTAAATGAATTATGACTGGATGTTATAAATATTTTCAGCAGTGGAATGTTATCTAATCAGCTCAGCATTCTGTTTTTATATCTTTCTGGTGATAGAACAGAGACTGATGTGCAGGTTTTATTTTCTCTCATTTGATCAAACCTCAGTGCACATCCTCTCCATTTGGTGTCTGGGAACCTGTTTCATTGTATGCTCTGAGGTAGCATTTTCTTTCAGGCGGCACTGTGGTGCAGCGATAGAGTTGCTGCCTTACATCACCAGAGACCCAGGCTTTATCCGGACTACTGGTGCTTTGCTGTACAGGGTTTGTACGTTCTCCCTGTGACCTGCGTGGGTTTTTCACGAGGTCTTCAGTTTCCTCTCACACTCCAAAGACGTAGAGGTGTGTAGGTTAATTGGCTTGGTATAAGTGTGAAGTGTCCCTGGTCAGTGCAGGATTGTGTTAGTGTGCGTAGATCGCTGGTCAGCACAGAATCAAATATTCAGTTTCTGAGAATCAAAATATTTTAGAAAAATGATGCTTGCATATATCACAATCTCTTATGCACTTGGTAAAAAAATTAAAGGTATAATTGTCATTCATTTAATGAATGATATAATATTTTTGCTAACTGATATTACAACTCCTAATTTATTCGAGTAATGTTTATGTAAGTAGATTAGATATGAAAGCAGTGTCCTGTCTGCGCTCTCAGGTGAACACTAAAGATCTTGTGACACTAAACAAAGAAAACTTGTTCTGCGAGTGTCCTTGCCAATATCTATCCTGCAGTTAGCAATTAAAAATAGGCCAGAATAGCCAACTGTTCGGGATGCTGGAATTCTGAAACAAAAACAGAAATCGCAGGAAATGCTCAGCAAATCAAACAGTATCGGTGGATAGAAACATAGAAACATAGAAAATAGGTGCAGGAGTAGGCCATTCGGCCCTTCGAGCCTGCACCGCCATTCAATATGATCATGGCTGATCATCCAACTCAGTATCCCATCCCTGCCTTCTCTCCATACCCCCTGATCCCTTTAGCCACAAGGGCCACATCTAACTCCCTCTTAAATATGGCCAATGAACTGGCCTCAACTACCTTCTGTGGCAGAGTTCCAGAGACTCACCACTCTCTGTGTGAAAAATGTTTTTCTCATCTCGGTCCTAAAGGATTTCCCCCTTATCCTTAAACTGTGACCCCTTGTCCTGGACTTCCCCAACATCGGGAACAATCCTCCTGCATCTAGCCTGTCCAACCCACTAAGAATTTTGTAAGTTTGTATAAGATCTCCACTCAATCTTCTAAATTACTAAGGTAATGATAGGTTAACAAAGGCTCACTTCAAAATTTAATCACTTCTCTACTCACTCCAACCTGCGCGAGATAAACACTGATGAGGTGTTTGCGCAGTAATCAACCAGAACCAGAACCAGAATAAAGGTTAAATACAAAAATACCACATTATTAAATACAGTATGTTGTAGCGGCACCTGCTGGTGCCTTGGGGTAGTCATACCCTCGGATTGGCTGCTCCAGTCACGTGGGCGCGAGGAGCGTTGTTCGCCCGCTTTTACCGAGTTCATTCATTCTAGCGCCACACTTGTGGATGCAACATCGTGTTGTTGGCCGTCTTATCAACTCGAGTTTATTCATTGTTTTACCGTTCAAAATAAAACCCGTTGAATTCACTCACTGTCTCGACTCGCCAAACTGTTGATCCCGACGTGCCCAATCGTATATTGGACGCCGAGAATGCAAGCCGCCACCGTTCCCGGCGCTCAGCAGAATGCCGTTGGCCTCAAACTGCTTGTGTTCTGGGCCGAACAGCCACAGGTTTGGTTCGCACACGTAGAAGCGCAATTCCATCTCCGCAACATCGCGGTAGACACCAAATACTTCCATCACGCAGGAGATGGCTTCACAGCTACTGCTGTTCCTACAAGACCCGCCGGCACTCGCTAAATACGAAGGCCTCAAAGCCCTCCTTTTCCGCACGTTCGGGCTCAGCCGCAGAGACCGTGCCGCCCGCCTCTTACACATGGACGGGTTGGACAATCGCAAGCCATCCGCGCTGATGGTTGAAATGCTCGCCCTGATGGATGGCCACCGCCCATGTCTGCTCTTCGAACAAGCGTTCTTAGAGCAGATGCCTGACGACATCCACCTCATGCTCGTCGGTGCTGATTTCGCTGACCCCATACAGCTCGCCGAGAGGGCCGATGAACTCTGGCTGGAAAAACAGCAAGATGGCGGCTCCATCAACCGGGTTTCTGGGCTAGCACGCCAGTCACTTCGGCGGGACCGCGGCGACGCCCCGCCCTCGGCTTCCACCGCAGAGCCACAACCACGCACCAGGGTAAGCACAAATGGTGCTTCTACCACCTCCGCTGGGGTGCTGAGGCTCGACGCTGCCATCAACCCTGTTCGTTTCAGGGAAATGCCTCGGCCGATCGTCTGTAAAGGCGATCGCGATCGGCCCAAACAACCGCCTCTACGTCTGTGACTGTCACTCCGGCAGGTGCTTCCTCATTGACTCTGGGGCTATCGTTAGCATCCTCCCGCCAACCGGACGCGACACCCATACTGGCAAGCGGGGCCCTGTGCTCATGGCCGTTAATAGAAGCACCATTCGCACTTACGGCATGCGGTCCCTCTTACTCTCTTTCAGCTCCCGCCCGTACGAGTGGGCTTTCATCGTGGCCGACGTCGCACAGCCGCTCCTGGATGCCGACTTCCTGCGGGCTTTCTCCCTCTTGGTCGATGTGCAGGGCGGGCGCAGGATTCCGCAATCAGCCCTCGGCCCCGCAGCCCCTGCCCCCACCCAGCCCACAACTCAGCGCCATTGCCAAGGTCGATGGCCCCTATGCCTCCCTCCTCAACGATTTCCCTGAGCTCCTCACTCCCCGTTTCAGCGCGGCGGCCCCCAAGCACGGGGTCGTCCATCACATCCCCACCGTGGGCCCTCCGGTACACGGCCGGGAGCCGTCTTCCACCGGACAGGCTGCGCATCGCCCGGGAGGAGTTTCAGCTAATGGAGGACATGGGGATCATCCGGCGCTCGGCCAGCCCGTGGGCATCCCAGCGACACATGGTCCCCAAAGCACCGGGGGGGGGGGGTGGAGACCATGTAGGGACTATCGGCGTCTGAACGCCATGACAACTGCAGACTGCTACCCGGTGCCCCACATCCAAGACTTTACTGCCCACCTCGAAGGTGCCGCCTTCTTCTCTAAAGTCGACCTTGTTCGTGGCTATAACCAGATTCCAGTCCACCCAGACGACATTCCCAGGACCGCGACAATCACCCCGTTCGAGCTGTTCAAATGGCTGCGTTTGCCTTTTGGATTAAAGAACGCCGCGCGGATGTTCCAACGGCTCACGGACAGGGGCGGGAGGGGTCTGCCGTTCGTGTTCATCTACCTCGATGACATCCTGGTCACAAGCCCCACCCAGGATGAGCACATCTTGCACCTGCGGACCCTCTTCCAGCACCTTCTCAACCACAGCCTCATAATCAACCCCGCCAAGTTCCAGTTCGGCCTCCGTTCCATCTCCTATCTGGGGCACAGCGTCACACCTCAAGGCGCTGCCCCTTTACCCTCGAGGGTGGAGGCTATTCGGCAGTTTCCTCGGCTGCGCACAGTAAAAGGGTTGCAGGAATTTGTCAGCATGGTGAATTTTTACCAGCGTTTCATGCCGGCAGCTGCCAACATCATGCGCCCCCTTTTCCAGTGCCTCGTGGGCAAACCGCGGGAGCTCGAATTATCCTCCGAGGCGGCCCTGGCCAACGCAACCATGTTGCAGTCATACATATAATAAAAATAACAAAAACACGCAACAAACACAAATTTAACATCCACCACAGTGAGCTCACCAGGCACCTCCTCACTGCGATGGAAGGCAAACATTTTAAAGTCTTTGTCTCTTCCCTCCTTGGTCTCCCTCTGCGCTGAGGCGAACCAGGCCTCCGATGTTGTGACCCCGTGGGGTGATGGTAAGTAAGTCAGTCCCGCAGCTGAATCCAGGCTCTGCGAACAGGCCGGTTCAAACTTCGCGGCCCGGGGTGGTCGAAGCTGCCGAAGCTGCCGCCCTCCAGTCCAGCGGACGCAGCTGTTGTTGTGGGAGCTCTGGAAAAACAGATCACCATCCTGTGACCTGCGAGCTCCCGACAATGTCATCTACTGGGACCGCGGCCGAGCCTCCGAAGTCAGGCCGCCGTCGCTGGAACACCGGAACGCCGCCACAGCTCCAAGTCGGGCTGCCGCTGGAAAGCCGCCACAGCCCCGAGGCCGCCAGCTCCGCCATTATGCCTCAGGCAGACGGAGACGGAGACGGGGGGCACGACAAGAAAAAGTCGCACCCCCCCCAAAGGAAGAGACCAAAACCATGTTTCTCCCACCCCCCACACTTACACAACCTAATAAACCAAACTAAACTAAAACAGACAAAAGAAAACAACAACAAAAAAGGAAAAACAGACGGACTGCAGGCGAGCCGCAGCTGCCAGGCAGCGCCAGCACTTCCGGTTCTGTACGGCTCGGCCCTGCGGGTGCGAGGGGACATTCCTCCCTGCCGTCCGCGGATGGGTGAACTCTGCCCCGGCGTTGCTGGCGACCATCCGGGAGTGGGTGAGCGGGCTAGCTCCAGTTCCCACTTGGCGGCACGGTTTGCCGGCAGTGCACATGCCGTCAGTTCTGCAACATTGTACCTTTGTTTTCGTTTGTAGGGACGCTCACAGATCCCCCTTACAGCGAGTCTACGAGGAGCCGTGCCGGGTGTTGCGGTCTGGTGTCGGAAGCAGTTTGCCTCCGTCGGATGACTCAAGCCTGCTCATTTCGACGTCGACAGCCAGGTGGTGGTTGCGCTGCCCCGACATAGAGGTCATCCGCTGACTGATCCAGCTGCACTGGTAGTGCCTGTTTCCCCCGACCCAGTTGTAGCCGTTCCTTCTGCCCGTTAAGGTCTCCTGGTCCTGTTCGACCAGTACCCCATGTTTCGCCTGCACCCTTACGGTGCCCTGGCCCTGTTCGGCCTGTTCCCCTTGTTATGCCCGCCCCGCCTCCGCTGACCACGCGTTCTGATCGCTGTGTCCGGGTCCCTGCTCGGTTCCGTTCCTCGGGTTCTGGGGGGGTCCTGTAGCGACACCTGCTGGTGCCTTGGGGTAGTCAAACCCTCGGATTGGCTGCTCCAGTCACGTGGGCGCGGGGAACGTTATTCATCCGCTTTTACCAAGTTCATTCATTCTAGCGCCACACTTGTGGATGCAACATCGTGCTGTTGGCAGTCTTATCAACTCGAGTTTATTCATTGTTTTACCGTTCAAAATAAAACCCGTAGAATTCACTCACTGTTTCGACTCGCCAAAATGTCAAATTTCAGCAAAACATAGAATTCCAGGTTCAATGGTTTCTTTATTATCACACGTACCAAGGTACAGTGAAATGCTTTTTTGGATGCAGATCAGCGAAACTATCACCGTACATGAGAACAATCCCCCGGTTAGTACAGAATGTACAGAACAGCCCACTGAGTCTAGAAGCTATTTTTAGAAGCTAAAATGTTACGCCATTTAGACACCATTTTACAGTCCCAGCTGGAGCTGGCCACAAAGGCACTTTGCAGCCGTTGTCTCCATTCCGTCCATCCCGCAAACCGTTGCCCCTTTCCTTGCACAGCCATCTTCAGCCCTTGTTCCCCAGGGGGCACGTTCCGCAGCCTATCGTGAGGGTGCGGAAGGTAAGACCCCCCCCCCAATCGGTTCTTCTTACCATGCCCTTTGTCCAGCTCCTGCCGCTGTCTCCCTCCATTCTCATCTCCGCGGCTTCCCTCTCCGAGCTGGTGCTGCAGCGGGCAACCTAGGCCTGCCGTTGGGGGATGGCAGGCCTGGCTCAGTATTCCTCATCTGCCATGAGGTCCACCTTCAAACATTTTAATTTCATATTTCTAGCCTCAATGTACCCGAAGAATCTGAAATTGCAATAATGGAAATGCTCATTGTCTGAAATTATTGAATTCTGTGTTGAGTGCTGGTCAGAAGATGGGGTTCTGTTCCTTAAGTTTTTGTGGAGCTTTACAATAGACAATAGACAATAGGTGCAGGAGTAGGCCATTCGGCCCTTCGAGCCAGCCCTTCGAGCCAGCATGGCTGATCATCCCCAATCAGCACTCCGTTCCTGCCTTCTCCCCATATCCCCTGACTCCACTATTTTTAAGAGGCCTATCTAGCTCTTTCTTGAAAGCATCCAGAGAACCTGCCTCCACCGCCCTCTGAGGCAGAGAATTCCACAGACTCACCACTCTCTGTCAGAAAAAGTGTTTCCTCGTCTCCGTTCTAAATGGCTTACTCCTTATTCTTAAACTGTGGCCCCTGGTTCTGGACTCCCCCAACATCAAGAACATGTTTCCTGCCTCTAGCGTGTCTAAACACTTAACAATCTTATATGTTTCAATGACATATCCTCTCATCCTTCTAAACTCCAGAGTGTACAAGCCCAGCTGCTCAATTCTCTCAGCATATGACAGTCCCGCCATCCCGGGAATTAACCTTGAAAACCTACGCTGCACTCCCTCAATAGCAAGAATGTCCTTCCTCAAATTAGGGGACCAAAATTGCACACAATACTCCAGGTGTGGTCTCACTAGGGCTCTGTACAACTGCTTCCTGTTTTTTCTACCAAAGTGGATAACCTCACATTTATCCACATTAAACTTCATCTGCCATGCATCTGCCCACTCCCCCAACCTGTCCAAGTCAATCTCATCTCAGTTCTAAATGGCCTGCCCCACATTCTTAATCTGTGGCCCTTCTTTCTGGACTCCTCCAACATCGGGAACATATTTCCTGCATCTAGCGTGTCTAATCCCTTAATAATTTTATGTTTCTATAAGATATCCTCTCATCTTTCTAAATTCCAGTGGATACAAGCCCAGTCGTTCCATTCTTTCATCATATGGGACCTCTAGGGGGCGCCGTCCTGTGTAGTATGGCTGCCCAGCCTGCAGCTGTCTGTTTTTCATCTTTTTTTTAATTTTTAGGTAGTTGAGTGTTTTGTTTTTAGGAGTTCTAGCCTTTTTTATGTGGAGGGTGGGGGGGAGGGGGAAACTGCTTTCTAGGGTCCCCTACCTGGTCGGAGAGGCAGCTTTTCTCCGGGCTGCAATTTCGACCCGTCCTCGTGGCCTACCAGCAGGCCTGGAGCGGCGTTTCCTGAGGGGACCGCCCAGTACCCTGGTTTCGGCGGCGGCACAGCGCTGGAGCGCTATCGCGGAGCGGGCGATGCCTTACCCGGGTCGCCGCGCTGGAGCTCCGGTGAGCTGAAGACCGCAGGTGAACATCGCGGAGCTGCAGGACTGTGGAGCGGCCAGCTGCGGGCGGCAGCGCTGAACTTTAACAGATCGCCAGTGGTGGAGCTCCATCTGGCACGGCCTTGTGGGCTTCGGAAGCCGCGGTCTCGAGTAAGGAGGCGGCCGTTCCAGATGTCCCAAGCCGCTGTGAGGATTCTCCCGACGCCGGAGAACGGGCGAGAACGGTCTGGAACATAGGGCCTCCATAGAGGCGACTGCAGAGGCCTCAATAGACCCGACTATGGGTGAACTGGGGATGGGGACTGGACATTGTGCCTTCCTCCACAGTGAGAACCATTGTGGGGGATGTTTTTATGTTTATTGTTAAATTTCTTCAATGTTATGTCTAATCTTTATCTGTGTGCTGCATGGCAAGACAAATTTCACTACACCATTTGGTGTCGTGACAAATAAATGTCCTTTGTCCTTTGTCCTTTGTCCTTTGATATGACATTTCTGCCATCCCGGGAATTAACCTCATGGACCTACGTTGCATTCCCTCAACAGCAAGAATGTCCTTCCTCAGATTAGGAGACCAAAACTGCACACAATACTCCAGGTGTGATTTCACCAGGGCCCTGTACAACTGCAGAAGAACTTCTTTGCTCCTATACTCAAATCCTATCATTATGAAGGCCAACATGCCATTAGTTTTCTTCACTGCCTGCTCTTTCTTGCATGCTTACTTTCAGTAACTGAAGTACAAGTACACCCAGGTCTCGTTGCACTTCCCCTTTATCCTAAATGTCACCCATTCCTTTGCTCCAGAGATGCTGCCCGACCCGGTGAGTTACTCCAGCATTTTGTGTCTACCTGCCATTCAGATGATAATCTGCCTCTTGTTCTTGCCACTAAAATGGATAACCTCACATTTATCAATATTACACTGCATCTGCCATGCATCTTCCCACTCACCCAACCTATCCAAGTCACTCTGCATCCTCATACCATCCTCTTCACAGTTCACACTGCCATCCAGCTTTGTGTCATCTGCAAATTTGCTAATGTTACTTTTAATTCCTTCATCTAAAGCATTAATATATATTGTGAATAGCTGCGGTCCCAGCACCGAGCCTTGAGGCACCCCACTAGTCACTACCTGCCATTCTGAAAGGGAACCGTTAATTCCTACTCCTTTGTTTCCTGTCTGCCAACCAATTTTCTATCCATGTCAATACCCTACCTTCAATACCATGTGCTCTGATTTTGCCCACTAACCTCCTGTGTGGGACCTTATGAAAGGCTTTCTGAAAGTCCAGGTACACTACATCCACTGGCTCTCCCTTATCCATGTTACTGTCTACCTGAACTTAGTTGTTAGGGATAACATTCATTTATTTTCATTCATTTTTGAATGACAAATAATTTCAATTCAATTCAAAATGTACAGGTCTATTACCAAGAAGATCTTGGAACATTTAACATTGTTTGTCAATGCTCTGCATAGTCTACTCTTCTGCCGCACTTTCCCAAAGTTTACTTAAATTTAGAGCCTTGTTTTCTGACTCATCCATCTCCCTCTGGTATATCGAATACCATTCAACGGTGACTGTTAGCCAAGCGTTACTGCACCATTAACTAATTGACTAAATCAGACTAATTATTCATTATTTTTGTTAGCTGAAGGACATATCGTTCCAGAAAAATTGAACACAATATTCTAACTATGGCACAACCAACAATTTATACAAGTTTTCTATTAGGTTCTTAAGCATTATTTCCCATTTGAAAATGTAGCATATCATTTGCTTTTGAAGGTTTGTATATCTGAACCCTGATTTTTTAAATGTGCACATTTTATGCATCACCTTTCTCCAAAATATTGAGTTTTCGAGAGCGGGGGAGAGCGGCGGGGAGCGCGGAGAGCGCCGGAGAGGGGAGAGTGGCGGAAGGGGGAGAGCGGTGGAGAGGGGAGAGAGGCACGGAGGCAGAGAGGCAAATAAAATAACGTGGAATAATAAAATAACGTGACTTTACCTGAGACCGTGAGTTTAAGAAATTCTCCCTTGAATTTTATTCGAAGGACGCTCTGGGTCCTGCAGTCTCCGCACCAGGCCGCCGCCCGAGCTCCGGGTCCCGCAGCCTCCGCTCCGGGCCGCCTCCCCAGCTCTGGGTCCCGCAGTCTCTGCTCCGGGCCGCCGCCCCAGCTCTGGGTCCCGCAGTCTCCGCTCCAGGCTGCCGCCCCAGCTCTGGGTCCCCCAGTTGCCGCTCCAGGTCCCGCAGACTCCGCTCCGGGCCGCCTCCCCAGCTCCGGGTCCCGCAGTCTCCGCTCCGTGCCGCCGCTCCGGGTCCCGCAGTCTCTGCTCCGGGCCGCCGCCCCAGCTCCAGGCCGCTACCCCAGCTCCGGGTCCCGCAGTCTCAGCTCCGAGTCCCGCTGCATCAGCTCCAGGCCGCCGCCGAAAGCCAGAAAGCCGCACCAGCAACTCGGGCCACCGCTGCCTTAGCCCCGAAGACGGCCAGCCCCTCGTTGGTAAGTCCTGGCTGGCTCTGCCTCCGGAGCCTCGGGGTTGGTCGCAGGTTGGAGGCCGCCAGCTCCGCCATTAGGCCTCAGCGCAGACGGAGGCAGAGAAGCGGGATACGACACGAGAAAGTCGCATTCCCCCGAAGGAAGAGACAGAGAACATGTTTCACCCCCTCTAACACAACCCAACAAACTAAAACTTAACCAAAACAAGACAAAAAAAACAACAGAAAAAAGTAAAAACAGACGGACTGCAGGCGAGCCGCAGCTGTTAACAGCGCCGCCACTTCCGGAACTAGGAATATGGGGAGAAGGCAGGAACGGGGTACTGATTGTGGATGATCAGCCATGATCACAGTGAATGGCGGTGCTGGCTCAAAGGGCCGAATGGCCTACTCCTGCACCTATTGTCTATTGTCTCTCTGAAGAACTGGAAAAAAATGCAAATACTAGAAATCTGAAAAAAATAATTTGAAGGTGGACCTCGAGGCAGAGCTAATTCTATGCTTCTACCTCAGAATTATGCTGAAAATTGACCATGTGTTTGATAATGTGGTATTTTTTCATTTTACTTAACCTCCAGATGAAGCTTAGATTTCCTATGCATTTCTTCATGAAGATAACACATTTTAATTGTGCCAAACGTGATCCCAAGTTCATTCCTCAGCATGTGCTTAGTTAGCAGTAGATTGTTTCTGTACCTATGGGGTAGAGAGGACGGAAGTCAGATTCCTCTGTGTCTTCCAGGGAGATGAAAGCTCATGTGAAGTCAGTAGAGGACAAGACTGGACTTGGCTCTGTTGTCATCTACTGTTGAATCATCTCTGTGTTCTGACTTGGCCAGGATTTAAGGGATTAAATGGCTTTTGTGGAAGAGTCTCATGGAAAGAGAGCAGATGCAAACGACAAGAAAAAAAAGATTGATTGTGTAAAATATGATCATGGAACTCTTTCTGCAGGTTAATAATGAATGATGACCCTTTAATGGAATCAAAGGATTTAATGGGATAGAAAAATGCCAAACACGTATCATATCGCACCCGCCAAAAATAGCAATTCAGAGTAATTCTACTTCCCAGCTCTCAGACCAGAGCCCTGTTATAGATCAACATTCATTCACGTGCAAACTATTCATCATCTTGTCCCCTTTCAGCTTGGAGCTGTGCAAAATTCCAGGTTTCAATCAATGGAAAGCCCACGTTACAGACTGAATGATTAAAGACTGCGAGAGAGGTGGGAGAATCAGGCATCATCATCTTACAATACATATATTTTGAGAATGAAGTATTGAATACTGAGATGCACTAAACGGTAGAGTTGCTGCCTTACAGCGTCAGAAGCCCGGGTTCGATCATAACAACGGGTGCTGCCTGTTCTGAGTTTGTACGTTCCCCTGTGACCGCATGGGTTTTCTCCGGGTGCGCTCCGAATGTTGCCACCCACATTCCAAAGACGTGCAGGTGTGTGGTTCACTTGGCTTCTGTAAATTGTCACTAGTGTGCAGGATAGAGCTAGTGTTGGGGCAGTCACTGGTTGGCATGAACTCGATGGGCCAGAGGGCCTGTTTGCACGCTGTCTCGCTAAACTAAATTAAACTAAATAGGCATTTCAGTGTAGTTAAAGGTAACTAATATTTAACAAGTTCACTGGAAACGTTTGAAGAAGTGATTCATTTATTTTTTCAAAAAAATGAATTCAAGAGAGGTTATCCACCTAGGGGATCTTTAGAGCAGACAGGATGTAATAGACAGTGTAGCAGAATGAATGGGACAGCGGCTGGCAGATCAAAGGTTCAGGGTAGTTGTTCTTATCTGAATTAGAGAAAAATTGGAAATGGTATCCTCCGGAGTTATCCTCTGGACTTCACACAGAGAGTGGTGAATCTGTGGAACTCTCTGCCACAGAAGGTAGTTGAGGCCAGTTCATTGGCTATATTTAAGAGGGAGTTAGATGTGGCCCTTGTGGTTAAAGGGATCAGGGGGTATGGAGAGAAGGCAGGTACAGGATACTGAGTTGGATGATCAGCCATGATCATATTAAATGGCGGTGCAGTTTCGAAGGGCCGAATGGCCTACTCCTGCACCTATTTTCTATGTTTCTATGTTTCTATTAATGCTGGGTCCACTTTAATTCTTGATATTAGACATTTTAGTTTCAGACACAACACTGTAGAAAATAGCTTCCGCGAAAAGAGAAACTGTTCTGATGAAGTGTCCCAGACATGGAATATTCCTTACAGATGCTACCTGACCAGCTGAGTTCTTCCAACATTTTCTATTTTTATTTCCAGCGTCTGCAAATTTTCTTTTCAATCTTCACTTTACATGTAGAAATGTGCCATGGAAAATGCATTGGCCTGGTTTGAAGTGCTTCTTAAAACAAAGTTTCTTTTGTTCCTTTGAATATTATTGCCTTCTGCTTGGCCATTGAACATATGGTATATATTTCTTCTCTAAATGCTTTCCTTTTTTGTTGAAGTCTTCAGTTTGCCAAGATGCCTTTTCCTGGAACATGGGAAATCAATCCTGCAGTTGAAGTTGCAGCAAATTCCAATTCCCAGCATGATGCATGGCCATCTCCCGTGTGCCCAACAGCATCAGGTTCCATTGTAAATCATGGAATAGGTCTTGCCTGCAAAAAACTATTTCCCAGACTGTCTACTCATGCTTGGATGCAGCACTGGAGACGTCTCCACTTCAACTCAAAAACCTTGCAGTCACACAGCCGAATTTAACTATGTTAAAAATACAATAATACCTCTTCTTCTTACCCAGAAGGATATTCTAGGTATAGATGGGGTGGCACGGTGTTGTTGCGGTAGAGCTACTGTCTTACAGTGCCAGAGACCCGGGTTCGATCCTAACTATGGGTGCTTCTCTGTACAGTTATACGTTCTCCCCTAGACCTACGTGGGTTTTCTCTGAGATCTTTGGTTTCCTTCTACACTCCAAAGACCTACTGGTTTGTAGGTTAATTGGCTTGGTATAAAAATGTAAAATTGTCCCTCGTGTGTTTAGGGTCGTGTTAATTCCACTCCTCAAAAAAAAAACTACCCATGCCTGCGCACAGTAAAAACATTGCATTGGTCAGTCATTCAGACAATGTGCATCACTCAAGAGCTAATCAATTATCATTTCTTAGAAAATAAGGGTTAACCACTTCTATCCAGAAATGTTACAAATGAATCCCCAACGATGGTTGGAGCATTAGGAGTGCTTGGAGTTGGAGATGTTTGGAGAGCAGAATGGATAAGGGAGAGCCAGTGGATGTGGTGTATCTGGACTTTCAAAAAGCCTTTGACAAGGTCCCACACAAGAGATTAGTGTGCAAAAGAGATTAAATCCAATAGAGTGCATCATGACTTCCTGACTTTGTTGCTGGTTAAAATTACGGAGCTCTGTCCCTTTTGCCACCAAAGGAGTAAGTTCACCATCTGAAATATAGGTTTCAAAAAGTTGACTCAACATCACCTTAGACCTGGTCAATAAATGCTGTCCAGATTACATGTATGAATATTTTTTAAAAAAATACAAAGTCTCTCCAACCTTTCACATAATAAATATGATTTTATAATATATTGCTTCTCTGTTGATCCTGCAAAATTTTGTTTTGTTCTGTAAATGTTTCCTCGGTGAGTGGAATATATGCAGTTTAGTTTCGTTTAGAGCACGGAAACAGGCCCTTTGGCCCACCGAGTTAGCGCAGACTAGCGATCCCCGCATGCCAACATCATTCTACGACACACATTAGCCTATAAACCTGTAGATCTTTGAAATGTGGGTGGAAAACGGAGCACCCCGGAGAAAATCCACGCAGGTCACAGGGAGAACGTACAAACTCCGTACAGACAGCACCCGTAGACAGGATCGGAAGCGGGTCTCTGGTGCTGTGAGGCAGCAACTCTACCATCCCACAGTGTTCTATAGTGGAAACAAGTACTGTATGACTTTGAAGGTACACAAAATTGCTGGGGAAACTCAGCGGGTGCAGCAGCATCTATGGAGCGAAGGAAATAGGCGACGTTTCGGGCCGAAACCCTTCTTCAGACTGTATGACTTTGACTCTGCTTAGGAACCCAGGAGGAGTCAACAGAGTACCCAATTAAATGCATTGCTGAACTTGCCACAGCCCCATAAAGTGGTTAGCTTGTTTGAAATAGGGAAATAAATTGAGAGACTGAAGACACTCGAATCAATGTCCCACTTCCAAATTAATCTAAACAATTCGTGACAAGAATAAATAAACTATCGTACTAGAGAACAAGCAAAAATGTCAGTAAACTTAAACATTATTCTCCTTTAACTTCCTCTGATGGCTGTGCTCAAAAAGCACAACAGTAAGATTAGTGGCAATGGATTTAACGGGCATGTCCTCAAGAAACCCCAACACACATAATTGAGGCAGGAGGAACTTTTGTTCCCCAGTTTATGCCTTGTAGGAGATCCGGGAGTAGCACAAATCCATCACAGTTTCGTGCCTCTATTCTCCCTGTAGCCAGTCAGTTGTTAAAAATAATGCCTCTTTGGTTCTCTGCTGCTGCAGAGTGGGCTATTGAATGGTTGATATCCTGATATTGAAAGGTCAATAACCTTTAGTTTAGTTCAGTTTAGAGATACAGTGTGAAACAGGCCGTTCGGCCCACAGAGCCCGTGCCAACCAGCAATCACCCATACACTAGTTCTATCCTACACACTAGGGACACTTCACAGAAGCCAATTAACCTACAAACTTGGACGTCTTTCGAATGTGGAAGGAAATCGAAGCACCTGGAGAAAACCCACACGGTCAAAGGGAGAACGTACAAACTCTGCACAGACAGCACCTGTAGTCAGATTGAACCCGGTTCTCTGGCACCGTAAGGCAGCAACTCTACCGCTGCGCCACTGTGTCGACCCTGTGATATTTTATTTTTGAAACATTTCTTTACGAGGTTTAACCCTTGTTCATGAGCAAAGTAATAAACAGGTTAAACACCGATTTTCCGGCACCCTCCGTTCCACAGCCTTTCTGGATTATCCATTTTTCTGGATCAACAGAGGTCATGTGATATTGAAACGGCAATATATCCCTGGCCTGTTAATGACACCCCATCCGTGTCTGACGACCCATCTGACGATCAGATTTGCCTGACGACCCATTCCTGGCTCCCACCGTCTCCCCGGCCGTTTACAGCTCCAGCTTCTGACCCCACTCCCAGCTCCAAGTGCACCAGCGAGCCCCTCATCCCTCATCGCATGCTCCGGTGCCACGACTGTTGGTACTGCTCACGTTTAGCCCCTGGGGACAGAGCTTTCTTCAGGTCACCACCCCCTCCTCTGCCACCCCCAAGTTGGAGTGTCATGTTGCAGTTATATAAGATGTTGTTGAGGCCACATTTAGAGTATTGTGTTCAGTTTTGGTCACTATATTACAATACAATATGATAGACCTTTTTTTAATTCCAGGAGGGAAATTGATCTGTCAACAGTCATAAAACACAAGTTACATTAAATTAAATTGACAAGTGGAAAGGATTGGGGATGTGGGGAGGGGGGGGGGGGGCCGGAGGGGAGTCAACCTACCCCATGACAGAAAGGGGAGGAGTTGTATAGTTTGATACAAGAAGGGAAGAAGGATCTCCTTTGTCGTTCTGTACTGCATCTTGGTGGAGCCAGTCGGTTGTTGAGGGAACTCCTCAGACCAGTGTGTCATGGAGGGGATGAGCTGTATTGTCCAAGATACTCCACAGTTTGAGAAGCATCCTTCTCTCCAAGACCACCTCCCATGAATCCAACTCCGCCCCCAGAATGGAGCCAGCCTTCTTGATGAGTTTGTTGATCCTATTGGCGTCCATGGCCTTCGCCCTGTTGCCCCAGCACACAACAGCGAAGAAGATGGCGCTGGCTACCACCGATTGATAGAACATCTGCAGCATCTCACTGCAGACGAGGAAGGAGCGGAGCGGAACCTTCTCAAAAAGTACAGCCGGCTCTGTCCCTTCTTGTACAGGGCCTCAGCGTTCCTGGACCAGTCCAGTTTACTGTCCAGGTACACCCCAATATTATTATAGGAAAGATGTTATCAAGCTGGAAAGGGTGCAGAGAAGATTTACAAGTATATTGCAGGACTCTGTGGCCTGAGCTATAGATTGAGCAGGCTAGGACTTTGTTTCTTGGCGAGCAGGAGGATGAGGGGTGATCTTATAATGAGAGGAATAGATCGGGTAAATGCCCAGAGTAAGGGAATAGAGAACCTGAGGGCATAGGTTTAAGGTGAGGGAAGAAAGAATTAACAAGAGGGGTAACTGAGGGGTACCTGAAGTTACTTGAGGGGTAAGTGTTTTTACACAAAGGGTGGTGGGTGTATGGAACGAGCTGCCAGAGGACGTAGTTGACTCTAGATTTTGGTTGGACAGAAAAGATTCCTCGTGGAATTGAAGAGATTCAAGAATCAGGAGTATTTATTTGTCATATGCATCAGATACAAAACAGAATAATGAAATTCTTAATTACTGCATATAGAAACATAGAAACATAGAAACATAGAAAATAGGTGCAGGAGTAGGCCATTCGGCCCTTCGAGCCTGCACCGCCATTCAATATGATCATGGCTGATCATCCAACTCAGTATCCTGTTCCTGCCTTCTCTCCATACCCCCTGATCCCTTTAGCCACAAGGGCCACATCTAACTCCCTCTTAAATATAACCAATGAACTGGCCTCAACTACATTCTGTAGCAGAGAATTCCACAGATTCACCACTCTCTGTGTAAAAAATGTTTTACGCATCTCAGTCCTAAAAGATTTCCCCTTTATCCTTAAACTGTGAACCCTTGTTCTGGACTTCCCCAACATCGGGAACAATCTTCCTGCATCTAGCCTGTCCAACCCCTCAAGAATTTTGTAAGTTTCTATAAGATCCCCCCTCAATCTTCTAAATTCTAGCGAGTACAAGCCAATTAAACACAAAAACATCAAATAAATAATTCCACAATAAATTATCAATTATTCTACTTTAACTATAAACTACAGCATTATGCCTCTGTCCCACTTAGGAAACCTGAACAGAAACCTCTGGAGACTTTGCGCCCCACCCAAGTTTTCCATGCGGTTCCCGGAGGTTCCAGTTGGTTTTTGTCAGTCTCCCTACCTGCTTCCCCTACCTGCAACCTCCGGCAACCACCTGCAACCTCCGGGAACCGCACGGAAACCTTATGTGGGGCGCAAAGTCGCCAGAGGTTTCCGTTCAAGTTTCCTAAGTGGGACAGGGGCATAAGGGTGTAAAAACCAAAGTGTGAAAATGTCCATGGAAAGCATTCTATCAGGATGTATCACAGCTTGGATTGGTAATTGCTCTGCCCAAGATCACAGGAAATCGCAACGTTTTGCATGTCCATCACACAAAATCGTGTCTCCCACTCTCTCCCCTCCCCTGCTTTTCCCCTCCCAGCCCTCTCCCCCTCCACCAACATCCCCTGTCTCCACATCACACTGCCTTGGGATTCCCTGTTCTCCCTTGTCCCTTTCAACAGAAGATACAAAAGTTTGAACGCATGTACCACCAGCTTCTTCCCTGCTGTCAGACTACTGAATGGTCCTCCCATACGTTAGGGTGTAGTCCCAATATCCCAACCTATTACATTGTGAGCCCTGAACTTTTTTTTCCCTCTGTAACAGTAACACTATACTGTTGTAACGCTACGTTCTGCAGTGATAATTGTCTTTTTGCACTGCCTGTTGTACCTGTCTATGGCTTAATTGTACTCATATATACTTTGATCTGGCTGGATAGCACCCCAAGTTTTTCACTGTATCTTTGAACACATGACAATAATGAACCAATATCAATACCAAATGTCAAAGTAATTTTTCTCATGCAAACCAGGCACCGTTATAATGACAGATCTGACTTTGTGTGGACAGCAAACACTTGCAGAAAAAGAACCTCCAGTTGGAGAAGCAGCATTTCTTTTATTGATTATCATTTTTTTTCTAATTCACAAGCATTTGTAAAGTTCTTCCTAAAGTGTCAGATGTCAGGGAAAAACTACTTTTGCAGTTTATTTGCAAGCTTTGATAGAATTAAATGTTTGATGGAAGAAATTGCTCTTGCAAATTTTCTTTCCATTGATCTTGTGCATACAGGTCTGAAGAAGGGTCCAGACCCGAAACGTCACTTATCCATGTTCTCCGGAGATGTTGTCTGACCTGCTGATTTACTCCATCACTTTGTGTTCTTTTGTGTATTAAGCAGCACCTGCAGTTCTTTATTTCTACTATCCCTGTAAAGAGCACCATCTACTGGTATAAACAGCAGATTACAGTTCATAAAACTGACCTAAAATTAACTGCACAGTATATTTGTGACAATTTTAAATAACTAAAACGCCAATTGGTTAAGAAGTGAAATTTCTATTTTAAACTAGATGTCAAAAACAGCTCCTTTCTTTAAAGGTTAACTTTGTCTAAACTGTTTCTTTAGAGATTACTAAGCAGAATTTATTCATGCACAAAACTCCTGCAAGCTGCTTGCAAAATATTGCCTTTCACCATCGCTATTTATTTTTTAACCTCTTGCTTCTGTTGAGTGAGGTTCCCATCTGCTTCATAAGGGCATCTATCGCACTGGTACCCAATCAGAGCATGGTGACCTACCTCAATAACTACCGCTGACTAGCACTTACATCCACCGTAGTTGCTTCGACAGATGGTGTGATGGTGTGAATCAACTCCTACCTCAGAAATTACTTGGATCTGTTTCAACTTGCCTAATGTAATAAGAAGTCAACAGCAGATACTATCTAACTGGCTTCTACTTTACGCACAACCACCTGGATAACAGGAACACCCAGTGGCAGATCTACATGTTTGGGGCCCTGAAGCTTGAACTGTGATGGGGGCCCCTTCGCAACCAGCAACAAGGTCTGGGTCACCACTGTTATCTTCTTCAATTGGGTTGTTCCACGATAGATCACTACAAATTTTAATTTCTGTCATAAATGTTAATAGTGTTTTAAAAATTATTTATATTTATTTTATATTAAATATATTTAGAATAAAACATCCTTAATTTGAATGTTTTTTTTTCATTTATGGCTAGCCTACATGATACTTTAATAACCATTTAATTTTTATTTGCACTATTAATTTGTATTGAATTACGCTATATTATAAATACTATTATTTTTTAAGAAACCCTTCTCATACAGTAGACCCAATATTTTTAAGCAATGTGGACTATGCATGCTACTCATCTCCAGAAAAAAAACTAGGAAGTATAGGCCGGGGGGCCAGGAGGCTGACTAGGCCCCCGGCGGGGTCCAGGGTCAGCGCCCCCCGAAGCTCCTGCATTTTCAATAAATTGAGAGTGATTCTCAAGCTTTCTGCTGGTAGTTTACATAACAGAAGCTTAGAATTTTTCTAGCACATACACATTAAAATAACCCGCAAAAGATATATATTTCTTGAAATAGACAATAGATAATAGGCGCAGGAGTAGGCTATTCGGCCATTCAAGCCAGCACCGCCATTCACCGTGATCATGGCTGATCATCCACAATCCTGCCTTCTCCCCATATCCCCTGACTCCGCTATCTTTAAGAACTCTATTTATCTATCTCTTGAAAGCCTCCAGAGAATTGGCCTCCACTGCCTTCTGAGGCAGAGAATTCCGCAGATTCACAACTCTCTGGGTGAAAAAGTATTTCCTCATCTCCGTTCTAAATGGCTTACCCCTTATTCTTAAACTGTGGCCCCTGGTTCTGGACTCTCCCAGCATTGGAAACATGTTTCCTGCCCATAGCATGTCCAAACCCTTAATAATCTTATATGTTTCAATAAATAGCCTCATACAGCGAAAAAAATCTTTACAAAAAATGTTACCTGAAATGTCTTTTTGCCTAGCAGTGAGATGAGAAAAAACTTTTTCACCCAGAGGTGTGAATTTGTGGAATTCTCTGCCACAGAAGGCAGTGGTCTCGTCTTCTTCAGCAGCACCTCGGTCTCCCTTCCTGAGCTCAGACATCCACTTCTCCTCACCTAAACTAAGCTCACTTCTCCTCACCTACACACCTCTACCTCGATTAAACCCCTCGACTCAACGATACCTCACTACCAACCTTCTCCTCACACCTAAACCTCGCCTCGACTAAACCGTACCTCACTCAACCTCGCCCCTCAAATAAACCTCACCTCACACCTTAACCTCACCTCAATTTAACTAAATCTCACAACTAAGCTCCACCTCACACCTAATCCGCACCTCAACTAATCGCAGCCTCTCTCCCGCTCCCGTTGGCAGCGTGTCACGTAAGCAGAGTGGCTCCAACCAGGGGGGGCGGGGCCGAGCGTGGAGAGCTGTGCAGGTGCATTGCCTTACAGTGGCAGAGATTCGGGTTCAATCCTGACTACGGGATTGATTGATTGATTGAATCCTTTATTTGTCATTCAGACCTTTCGGTCTGAACGAAATGCTGTTGCCTGCAGCCATACATGTAATAATAACAACACACAATAAACACAAATTAACATCCACCACAGTGAGTTCACCAAACACCTCCTCACTGTGATGGAGGCAAAAGTCTTAGAGTTACTGTCTCTTCCCTCCTCTTCTCCCTCTGCGCCGAGGCAATACCCCACCGGGCGATGGTAAGTCAGTCCCGCGGTTCAAGCTCCGCGGCCCGGGGGTGGTCGAAGCTGCCGCCCTCCAGTCCAGGGGACGCAGCTGTTGCAATGGGAGCTCCGGAAAACAGGCACCAGCCTGTGCCCTGCGAGCTCCCGACATTGTCATCCACTGGCCCGCGGCCGAGCCCCGGATTCAGGTCGCTGCCGCCAGAACGCCGCCTCAGCCGCCGGAGCACCGTCACAGCCCCGCACCGGGCCGCCCCCACGGGAGCGCCTTCCAGCCGGTAGCCGGGCCGCCCACACGGCAGCGTCTCAGCCCCGCACTGGGCTGCCCCCACGGGAGCGCCTTCTAGCCGGTAGCCACGCCGCCCGCACGGGAGTGTCTCAGCCCCGCGCCGTCCGGCCTCACCGGAGCGCCGAGTCGTGCCGCTGCCCGAACGTCGCCGCAGCTCGAAGACGGCCAGCCTGGTTGGCTCTACCTCCGGATCCTCGAGGTCGGTCGCAGGTTGGAGGCCGCCAGCTCCGCCATTAGGCCTCAGCTCAGGCGGGGGAAGAGAAGAGGGATACGACAAAAAGTCGCATTCCCCCGAAGGGAGAGACAGAAAGCCCTGTTTCACCCCCCCCCCCCCCCCCACACATAACACCACCTAATAACCAAAAATTTAACTGAACTAGACAAAAAAAACAACACAAAAAAGTAAAAACAGACAGACTGCAGGCGAGCCACAGCCGTTTCACAGCGCCGCCACTTCCGGATGCTGTGTATGGAGTTTGTACATTCGTCCTGTGACCGCGTGTGTTTTCTCTGGGTGCACTGGTTTCCTCACACACTCCAAAGACGTCCAGGTTTGTATTGTCTCTAAGAAGGAACTGCAGATGCTTGAAAATCGAAGGTACACAAAAAAGCTGGAGAAACTCAGCGGGTGCAGCAGCATCTATGGAGCGAAGGAAATAGGCAACGTTTCGGGTCTGAAGAAGGGTTTCGGCCTGAAACGTTGCCTGTTTCCTTCGCTCCATAGATTCTGCTGCACCCGCTGAGTTTCTCCAGCTTTTTTGTGTACCTTTGTATTGTCTCTAGTGTGTAGGATAGTGCTAGTGTAGGTGTTCAGCGCTATTCGGCGCAGACTCTGTGGGCGGAGAGGCCTGTTTCTGCACTGACTGCATATCTAAAATCTAAACTCTAAAATGTAAAGATTAAGAAAATAACCATTGACTTCAGAAAGGGAAAGATTGGTGAGGTTGCACCAGTTTTTATTGGTAGGTCAGAGGTGGAAAGAGTTAGCAGCTTCAAATCCCTGGGCATTAACATCTCTGATGACCTGACCTGGGCCCAGAACATAGATGCGATCACTAATAAGGAGCGCCAGTGCTTCTATTTTCCTACAAGTTTACAGAGATTCAATATATCTCCAAATTCTCTAACAAAACTTTACATACGTACTGTAGAAAGTATCCAGACTGGCCTGTCATGGCAATTCCAACCAACAGGAACTGCAGACAGTGCTAATCTCAGCCAGGTCCATCATGTGCACAGGTTTCCCCTCCATCGAAAGAATGTACATGAGGATTAGCTTAGTTTACTTTACTTTATTATTGTCATGTGAAAAGTATTGTGCAGTGAAAAGCTTTTTGTTGCGTGCATTCCAGTCAATGAAAAGACTATACATACTTATAATCAAGCCATTCACAGTGTACATCCACAGGATAAGGTTTTGCCTCAAGATGGTGGCATCTATCATCAAGGATCCCCACCATTCAAGCCATGCCCTCTTCTCACTGCTATCATTGGGCAGGAAGTACAGAAGCACAAAATCTCACGCCGCCAGATACAGGAACAGCTATACAAAATAGATTGGGTAGATGCACAGAGTCTCTTGCGCAGAGTAGGGAAATCGATAACCAGAGAACATAATAACTTTATAATAACTTTATTTATAAAGCACTTTAAACAACTGCAGTTGCCACAAAGTGCTGTACATGAGAACTCATGGACAAAAAACTATTACAAACCATTAAAAACCGTAAAACGAAGGACTATAAAAAACACACTAAAAATTAAAAGACATTAAAAGCACTAAGAACAGGAGCAATGCCTCAGCCAGTGTCGAAAGCCAAAGAATAAAAATGAGTTTTTAGGGAGGATTTGAAGATGGACAGTGAGGGGGCCTGTCTGATGTGCAGCGGCAAGGTGTTCCAGAGTGCCGGAGCAGCAACAGAAAAGGCTCTATCCCCTCTGAGCTTCCGCTTAGACCTTGGTACCTCAAGGAGCAGCTGATCAGCTGACCTGAGGCACCGGGCAGGAGCATATAGGTGGAGCAGCTCAGAGAGGTAAGGCGGGGCGAGCCCATTCAACGATTTAAAAACAAATAAAAGAATTTTGAAATGAACTCGAAAGTGCACTGGGAGCCAGTGAAGGGAGGCCAAAATTGGCGTAATGTGCTCCCTCTTTCGAGTTCCGGTCAAAAGGCGAGCGGCAGCATTTTGAACCAGCTGGAGACGAGCCAATGAAGCTCGTGCGACTCCAGAGTAGAGTGCGTTACAGTAATCCAGCCTAGATGTAATAAAGGCATGGATTACTGTTTCAAAATGCTGCCGCTCGAGAATGGGCTTCACCTTTGCCAGCTTCCTTAGGTGAAAGAAGCTGGACTTAACCACCGCGCCTATTTGTTTATCTAGTTTAAAATCACCGTCCATCCTAAAACCCAGGTTCAAGACGGTTGGCTTTACAGACAATGCCAGTGGACCCAAGTCAACAAAGGGAGGTTCACGGCAGCCATTGGGGCCAAACAAAATCACCTCTGTCTTCTCTTCATTAAGTCCCAGAAAGTTTAAGGCCATCCAGGACTTAATGTCCTCAAGACAAGACAGAAGTGATTTTAGAGAATCTTCTTTCCTGAGTGGCATATATAACTGGCTATCATCTGCGTAAAAGTGAAAGGAGATGCCATGCCTTCTTAAAATTGAGCCCAGAGGAAGTAGGTATAAAGAGAAGAGCAGGGGCCCTAAAATTGAGCCCTGTGGAACCCCATATACCAAGGGAGTGGAGGAGGATTCAAAGCCAGCAAGGCTTACACGCATGGTTCTGTCAGCCAGATAGGACCTGAACCATCCCAGGGCACTGCCACAAATGCCCACTTGGTGCTGTAATCGGGAAATTAAAATTCCATGGTCCACTGTATCGAAGGCGGCAGATAGGTCCAGCAAGACAAGAACCACATAATTACCAGAGTCGTTTGCCAGGAGGATGTCGTTGAAGACCCTTAGCAGAGCCGACTCTGTGCTATGCATAGCCTTGAATCCAGACTGGAAAACCTCCCGAATATTGTGCTCATCCAGGAAGAGTTTCAGCTGAGCATAAACTACTTTCTCCATGATCTTAGAGATAAAAGGCAACTTGGAGATCGGCCTAAAATTGGCCAGAACAGTTTGATCCAGGCCTGGTTTCTTAAGTAGTGGTTGCACTACAGCATGTTTAAAATTTATGGGGACAACCCCAGAACACAAGCTACTGTTTATGATGGCGAGAACCGACTGCCCTATACTCGGGAAAACCTCTTTAAAAAGAAGAGGAGGGACAGCATCACAAGGGGAACCCGACGGCTTAATATGCCTAACCACATCCTCTAGACCCGACAATGTCAGAGGCACAAAGATAGATTAAACATAGATTTAAGGTGATGGGGGTAAAGATTTAATAATCTGAGGGGTAACCTTTTCACGCAAAAGGTGCTAGGTAGATGGAACGAACTGCCAGAGGAGGTAGTTGAGGCAGATATTATCGCAACGTTTAACATTTAGACAGGTACATGGATAGGACAGGTTTAGAGGGATATGGACCAAATGGCCAAACACAGGTAGGTGGGATTGGTGAAACCCCAATGCCATTTTTCTGGTGTGAAGAGCAGTCTCAACAATGGGAAAATGGTGGCAGGTCCAAGGGATTTCAGATTCCATTTATTTATAAAGTGTTCTGTTTCCCACCCACCCCTGACCACTAACAATAATGTAAATAGACACAAAATGCTGGAGTAACTCTGCAGGTCAGGCAGCATCCCTGGAGAAAAGTAATAGGTGATGTTTCGGTTTGAAAGCCTTCTTCAGACTGAAAGTCAGGGGAGAGGGAAACTAGAGGTTTGAAAAGGTACAGAATAAATCAGAGCTGGCACCGATGACCAAGGGGCCACAATGGTCCATTGTTGGCTGTGGATGAGGTGATAACAAAGTGATACGAACAGTGAAGCTAGCAGGACGACTAGGGTGGGGATGGGTCGGGGAGAGGGGGAATGCAAGGGTTACTTGAAATTAGTAGGAAGGAATGGCAGATGCTGGTTTACACCAAAATACTGGAACGAAAGGATACAAACAGCAAAATTAGCAAGACGACTAGGATCACTAACGTAATCATGTTAGAAGCAAAGCAAAACACCTTCAATGTTCAAACACACATATGAACTATAATTAATTGTTCTAATATGTGAAACTTATACACCCTCTACTTGCCATTGAATGATCATAGTGAAAACTACTTTAAAACAAATGGTCATAAGGCTATCAACTGAAGCATGCTATGTTCTGAATACTATATTGACAGCTCCAGTTTTTTTTTGAGCTAAACAGATTATTCACAACATTGCTGGTATACATGGATGCACACTAAAGAGACCAAGAGTTAATATTTCAGCAACACTTATGTATTAGATTCTGCATTAACTTGACACTCATTTATATTTTCATGTTATTCATAAAATAGTTGTGACATTGCAGGGTGTTGCTAAAGCAAAATATATCTCTCCTACATTTTCTGCAATTTTATATATTCAGTAAAAACAATAATGATTAATTGAAATCACACACAGTCCATCAATGTAAATATGTAAAAAATGTTTCCAGCACCGCTATCACAAAGAAAACTTGAGATATACTCCAGAGATTCATTCCTTGGATTAGAGTTTATGAAATTGTAACCATGACATGACAATTAAGTGGATAAATTAAGTCTACTATTTTCACTGTATTTAATCTGTGCGAGACTCCCTCTTCTAAATACGGTTACATAACATCGCAATTTCTGGCTGTTACAGTAGTATAATTACTAAGCTTTTTAATTTTTGTTATCCATGTAAAATAATTGAACATGAACAGCTTCTACAACATTATAATTCTTCAGAAGCTAAGGTTTTGTCTCCACAACCAAAATGCCATCGTGACATAACATTGCAGAAAGATCTTTGGTCTGCACACCGTCTGGTAGATTAAACTGCCTTGTAAAACTTCGAGAAATAAAGCCGTGTTCATCCATTCTTCGCCCATGCTGGGCCCTGATAATAAGCCATCCTTCAAACACTTGGATCATGATATCTTCTGGACGAAATTGCACGACATCCAACATGATTTGAAATGACTTTGCAGCTTCCTTGGCTTCCATTGGTTTTGTTTGTTCTTTGACCGAGAGTTTATTCTCTCTCCCAGTTCTTCTCGCTGGGCCTGGTAAGGCAAATAACAAGTGATCCAGTTTGCATTCTGTAACATCCCGTCCCGCCAACTTGTGCTGGTAGCGAACAGGCGTAGCAGTCCAGTGCCTTACAATTCCTTCTTCCATTGTTCCAAGCACTACAATGAGAAAACTTTTAATTTGAAACGATTTCTTTCAAAAGACAAAAAGTATCCTAGCCAACCTTATAACCAGACAGCTGCTTCTATGCTCCAGCTTCTTGTTTGTAGTAACCAATCTGCCTTTAATAGAAGGAGTATTTTGGGCACTCTCTCCAGACTGAATATTTCTGTGCTTGAGACTCAAGTTTCCTTTTAATACTCTGGAAAGAATGTAGACGATTCCAAACATTTGGCTCCTATGATCACTGGATAAGTAACTCATCTACAAATAGGTTTTGTCCTTCCTTAGCAACTAAATAGCTCTGGCTGCAAACAAGCTGCAGGAGAATCTGCTCAGTGACTCTTCCAATTACTGCTCCAGCATTACTAATCTCCACTTATTGAAGTCTTGCCTCTGCCATACTTGATATCAACAGCAAGTTTTGTTAAGAAAATAAAGTGACTCATTAATTTCTCTAACCTTGAGCACTTGAATTGAATTGAATTGAATCCTTTATTTGTCATTCAGACCTTTCGGTCTGAACGAAATGCTGTTGCCTGCAGCCATACATGTAATAATAACAAAACACAATAAACACAAATTAACATCCACCACAGTGAGTTCACCAAACACCTCCTCACTGTGATGGAGGCAAAAGTCTTAGAGTTACTGTCTCTTCCCTCCTCTTCTCCCTCTGCGCCGAGGCGTTACCCCACCGGGCGATGGCGGCCCGGGGGTGGTCGAAGCTGCCCGCAGCTGTTGCACCGGGTGCTCCGGAAAACAGGCACCAGCCAGTGACCTGCGAGCTCCCGACATTGTCCTCCACTGGCCCGCGGCCGAGCCCCGGATCCAGGTCGCCGCCGCCAGAACGCCGCCTCAGCCGCCGTAGCACCGTCTCCGCTCCGCACCGGGCCGCCCACAAGGCAGCGTCTCAGCCCCGCACCAGGCTGCCCCCACGGGAGCACCTTCCAGCCGGTAGCCGTGCCGGCCGCACAGGAGTGTCTCAGCCCCGCACTGGGCTGCCCCCACGGAAGCACCTTCCAGCCGGGAGCCGGTCCGCCCTCACGGCAGCGTCTCAGCCCCGCACCGGGCTGCTCACACGGGAGCGTCTTCCAGCCAGTAGCCGTGCCGGCCGCACAGGAGTGTCTCAGCTCCGCGCCGTCCGCCCTCACCGGAGCGCCGAGTCGTGCCGCTACCCGGACGTCGCCACAGCTCGAAGACGGCCAGCCTCGCGTTGGTGAGTCCTGGCTGGCTCTACCTCCGGACCCTTGAGGTCGGTCGCAGGTTGGAGGCCGCCAGCTCCGCCATTAGGCCTCAGCGCAGACGGGGGAAGAGAAGGGGGATACGACAAAAAGTCGCATTCCCCCGAAGGGAGAGACAGAAAGCTCTGTTTCACCCTCCCCCCACACACATAACACCACCTAATAACCAAAAAAAATTCTAAACTAGACAAAAAAAAACGACATAAAAAGTAAAAACAGACAGACTGCAGGCGAGCCGCAGCTGTATCACAGCGCCGCCACTTCCGGAGCACTTAGAACGGGTATCTCTAAAGCATTGACAAATAAGTTGCCAATCTACATTAACTTCTCATTGACCTCAGGGTGTATCTATATAGGCCACATTTCATGGCAGCCCTCTTAAATGGATAGGCTAAGTTTAAGTGAAATATTAAAGCATTAATTTAGACCTGTGGACTCTAGCTCTGATATTTATTTATAGGGTGTGGGTGGGGAGTAGAGGGGCGGTGATGATGTGGATTTGTTTCTCTCATGCAATGTTATTGGTAAGCTATGTGCTAAGGGAGTCTCATCCTCATGGTATCACCAACATGTACTTCTGAAAGTAGTTCATAATAAATGGATAGATATAATGAAACTCTTGATGCTTCTTCATGCCCATTGCTGCCATCTTCCCTGGGGTTATGATTGGGTATCTGCAGTGGGAAGTCATGCATCTACGACACTTCACTTCCTCTGCAGTGAAGAGTCCAGAGTCTGGTTCCAGCACCTGGAGCATCACATCAAACAAATCAAGCTAACAACTTAGATTCACTGGACTCCTTGCATTTTATAAAAAATCTCTTAACATTTCTGGTCACATTCTCAGCCTTGCCATTTGATGTGTAGAAATAACGGTAATGATGCAATGTCTTGAAAACTCCATCTCTGAACAAACACTGCAAATTCTATTGTAGTCCATTACTAGCAACTAGGATATAGACAATAGACAATAGGTGCAGAAGAATGCTCGCGTGTTTCACCCTCTGCAGTGGCCGTTTACAGTCACAAGGCAGTGCCTATGGCCAAACCAAGAGGCGCTAAACCAAAACCAAAGTATGGCGGGGAGCCAAGTTCAGCCAGTTGTTATCGTTGCAACTGCAATCACTCATCCCAATTTTGTCAGTTCAAAATGGCCAAGTGCTATAACTGCCAGAAGAAGGGCCATATCGCCTCAGCATGTCGGGCCAAGCTTAAAACAGGAAACCAACAATCTGCGGGAATCAAGCAACAACACCGGAGAGGAGTTCACAACTTGGAGGTGAACTCAGATGTAAATGAACTTGGGTTGTACACCATTTATGTATCCAACATCGATAAGCCTACAACCAGCCAAGGCAAGGACTTTTGAACTAAACTATTGATATATGAACAGTTAATCGATATGTGTATTGACACGGCAGCAGATTGTTCGGTCATGAGCAAAGACCTGTACGAAACAAAGTTCCCACAGATACCATTGTTTGCGAGTAAGGTCAAGCTGAGAACCTACTCGGGCGAAGTTTTGGAGACATGTGGACAAATGAACTGTAAAGTTCAGCATAATGGTCAGTCAGTAACACTGCCCATCATAGTGGATACAGAAATAAACCAACCCTCCTTGGAAAGGATTGGCTGAGTAGAATAGAATTAGACTGGAAGAACATTTTCAGCGTCAATTTGTCCAAATCATGTCTTGAAAACGTCATAAACAAACATGCAACCATTATTGCTGACAGTTACAGGGGAATAACGGCGTACTCTGCACACATTCGACATAAGCAAGATGTGAGACCTGTGTATTGTCGGCCAAGACCTGTACCATATGCACTAAAGCAACAAGTGGAGGTAGAACTCGACAGGTTAGAGCGTAATGGAGTACTTGTGAAGACAGACCAGAGTAACCGAGCAACGGCAAATGTGGCCGTACCCAAGGCTGATAAAACTGTTCGACTATGCGATGACTACTAAGTCACAATCAACCACGCCGTTGATGACGAACAATATCCGTGACGAACCTCGCAAGATCTGTACGCAGAACTTAGCGGAGCAAGAGTCTTCACTAAACTGCATTTGTCTCACGCTTACGCCCAACTCAATGTCGACAAGGAAAGTCAGCAGTACTTGACTATCAACACACATAAGGGCTTGTATTCATATACAAAGCTGCCCTATGGTGTGAAATCCTCCCCGAACATTTTCCAGTCTGTCATGGACAAAATGTTACAAGGCATTCCGCACTGTGTGCAACCAGGATGATCTACTGATATTCACAGGGGGCATGGTAGAACATCTGGAAATCCTTCAGCAAGTTCTCACATGACTGAACTGCCACAATGTCAAACTGCGTCAAAGTAAATGTGCATTTGCGCAGTCAGAGGTGGTCTACCTTGGACTCAAAGTAGATGCCAACGGACTTCGCCCTGTCAAGGCGGAAGTTGAAGCAATAGTG
This sequence comes from Amblyraja radiata, assembly GCF_010909765.2. Classification (NCBI taxonomy): domain Eukaryota; kingdom Metazoa; phylum Chordata; class Chondrichthyes; order Rajiformes; family Rajidae; genus Amblyraja; species Amblyraja radiata. Next base: position 127,827,646 of record NC_045956.1, read on the forward strand.
AATGCTCCAAAACCCAACAATGTGTCAGAGCTACGATCATTCCTATGCAAGATTTCTTCCAGATTTAGCAACTGTGCTAAAGCCATTTCATCATCTGTGACAAAAAGATGTGAAATGGACGTGCGGAAAGGAACAGCAACGTGCATTTGACATCTGCAAGGAAAACTTGACAAGTGACAAACATCTTGTTCACTATGATATGACACGCGAGATGAAACTTGCTTGTGATGCTTCAAGTTATGGTGGAGGTGCAGTGATCTCCCACATAATGAATGATGGACAGGAAAAGCCTATTGTTTTTGCATCCTGCACCCTGTCATCGAGTGAACGCAACTATGCACAGATAGAAAAGGAAGCACTCAGCATCGTGTTCGGAATCAAGAAATTCCATCAGTTTCTTCTCGGCAGACCATTCACCCTAGTGACTGATCACAAGCCACTACTAGTGATACCGGGTCCCAAGTCAGCTATACCTTCCATGGCGGCATCAAGGATGCAGCGCTGGGCAATTTTGCTGTCCAAGTATGACTACAAGGTTGAGTACAGAAGCACCAAGTGCAACGTAGTTGCAGATGCGTTGTCCCGGTTGCCCCATGAGAACTCTGACGTGGGAAGTGAGAACTCAATCTACACACTGCAAGTTGTAGATGAAGAATTTTCAGTGACTGCAAAGAAAGACAATGTGCTGAAGTGGGTTTATGAACAAACATTGAACGGATGGACTGAAATCGATAGTGGATTGAACTCAGTTCTGAACTCAGAGCTGAAGCCTTTCCATAATCGACGCCATGAATTATCATGTGAGCAGGGATGCGTTAAGTGGGGTTACAGAGTGGTTGTACCAGAGTCTTTGAGAAACAAAATTATGAATGAACTTCATGCCGAACATCCTGGCATAGTAAGCATGAAGTCAATTGCCAGAAGTTTTGTGTATTGGCCTGGTATTGACAGTGACATCGAGTCACTGGTGAGTAAATGTAGCGTCTGCCAAAATTGCTGGAGTAAAACCACCAAAAACACCACTGCAACCCTGGTCATGGCCAAGTAGACCTTTTCAGAGAGTTCATGTAGATTTTTGCGAAAAGGGTAATGATCACTTTCTGGTGCTGGTAGATAGTCATTCCAAATAGATTGAGGTTAAGCATATGGTGTCAAGCACTACTACTGAAGTACCATAAATGAGTTGGGATCCATTTTTGCATGCCATGGTTTACCGGAAGAACTTGTTTCTGATAACGGGCCTCAGTTTCATTCAGAACAGTTCAAAGAGTTCATGCAGCAGAATGGTGTAAAACACACACTTGTTCCCCCATACCATCCAGCCACCAATGGGGTGGCGGAAAGGTCTGTTAGAGTTGTCAAAGATGCTCTGAAGAAACAGGTTTTGCAGGGTAGTTCAAAGCTCAGCATGAAACATCGTTTGGCAAGTTTCTTGCTGAAGTACAAAACCACACCACACACAACAGGTTACTCACCTGCAGAACTGTTGATGAAGAGAAGGCTAAGAGTACGCTTAAGCCTAGTTCAACCAAATTTGGCTTTGAGAGTTGAACAAAATTAATTAAGTCAGAAACGCCATTTTGACTCCCACAAAAAGGAGAGGTACTTCAAGCCAGATGAGCAGGTTCGTGTTCTCAGTCCTCCCAACAAGTCCAATCGAGGCAAATGGGATGTTGGGAAAATAGTGGTAGTGTGTGGAACAAAAAGATACTTAGTTGAAGTTGGAGGTAGGATCAAAAGTGTTCATGTTGATCAAATGATTCCAGCCAAAGATGAACCAAAAACTGAGCATGTGAGCTTAATCCCCGAGTCTTTATCTGAAAGTGAGTTGGAAGAGCCAACTGTGATTGAAACACAAAGTTCAGTCAGTACCGACAAATAAACAGATTCCTCTGGTCAAAGTCAGGATACTAAAACAGAGCCAAACAAGCCTACAGTTGAGTCATCACCTAAACCTGTTACACCTATTACTGTTAGACGATCAGGCAGGATCCGTAAACCAGTAGTCAGATTAGGTTTTTAAGTTAAGTAACTCACAGTCTAGGTAGAATGAAAATGTATAAATACATGAAATAAATATATTGTGTTATCATTTAAGATTTAATGAACACTGGTTTAAATCAAGTATCACAACAAGAAAATTGTAACTGTGTACTTAGATTTAATACTTAAAAAAAGGAGAGCAGTGTAATGTATTCATGCATATTCATGGGTATACTAATGAGTTGATGTTGTATATAAGTAGGGAATGTTGGGTAATAAATCTCTCCCATGATCCAGTAGGTCTGCGTGTAAGTTGTTATTCATTCTGCCATCCGGAATATAACAGCAGCTTTCCCATTTCCATCTATCCATCACCCACAACCCTATCTCCTCTTCTCTCTCTCACTTTCTTTTTCTATCTCTCTCTCACTTTTACACCATCTATCTTCCCTCTAGTATATTGCTCTGGTATTTTACATGTTTAATCAAAAATGTTTTATTATTAATGTTTAATGTTTTATGTATCATTCCTAATTGTCACTGTATGTCATGTTGTCACTTGCGGGCGGAGCATCAAGGTAAATTCCTTGTATGTGAATACTTGGCCAATAAACCTATTCACTTATTCATTCATTCATTCATTCTCTACACTCTCATTCCTGATGCAAAACCTCGACCCAAAATGTTGTCCATCTTTTTGTCTCCTCAGACGCTGCTTGACGTGCTGATTTCTTCCTGCAGCTTGATTTTTGCTTCAGATTCAATTCAACTTTAATGTCATTGCACAAATACTAAGTATGGGTACAACGAAATGCAGTTTTGCGTCAGTCCGTAGTAGTAGTGCATATAGAAATTTAAAAAAAAGAAGATACAGAATAATCAAAAATACAGAATAATTAAACAATGGGGACGGAGGGACCGGAGAAATCTATCGGCGGGACTCCGAGTTCAGCAATGTGATGGTATAATTGTAGAAGCTGTTCCTCATCCTGCTGGTACGAGACCTGAGGCTCCTGTACCGTCTCCCTGATGGGAGGAGGGCAAACAGTCCATGGTTGGGGTGGGAGGGGTCTTTAATGATCTTCCCAGCCCGTCTCAGACACCGTTTTCGGTGGAGGGCATCCATGGCAGGGAGCGGGGCACCGATGATGTGCTGCGCGGTTTTCACCACCCGTTGTAGTGCCTTCCTGTCCGCAACAGTGCAGCTGCTGTACCATACCGTGAAGCAGGTGGTCAGGATGCTCTCGATGGTACAGCGGTAGAAGTTGGTCAGTATCTGGGGGGACAGGTGGGCTTTCTTGAGCCTCCTCAGGAAGTAAAGGCGCTGCTGTGCCTTTTTGATCAGCTTGGAGGTGTTGAGGGACCAGGACAAATCCTCCGAGATATGTACCCCGAGGAATTTGTAGCTGGAGACGCGCTCCACCTCAGTCCCGTTTATATGGATGGGGGTATGACTGCCTCCTCTGACCTTCCTGAAGTCGACAATAATTTCCTTCGTCTTCTTGGAGTTGAGGACGAGGTTATTGTTGGCACACCAGGTTGTCAGGTGATGGACTTCCTCTCTGTAGGCTGACTCATCGTTGTCACTGATCAGTCCTACCACCATGGTGTCGTCAGCAAACTTAATGATGGCGTTGGATCCGTACTTAGGGATGCAGTCGTGGGTGAAGAGGGAGTAGAGGAGAGGGCTGAGCACACAGCCCTGTGGCACGCCGGTGTTCAGTGTTATAGTGGAGGAGGTGAGGTTGTTGACCCTAACAGACTGTGGTCTGTTGGTGAGGAAATCCAGTGTCCAGTCGCAGAGGGAGGTGGAGATGCCAAGTCCGCTGAGTTTGGTGATCAAGCTGGCGGGGATGACAGTGTTAAAGGCAGAGCTGAAATCAATGAACAGCAACCTGATGTAGGAGTTGTTGTTGTCCAGGTGGGTCAGGGCAGAGTGTAGAGCCGCCGATATGGCGTCCTCTGTAGACCTGTTGGCCCGGTAGGCAAACTGATGGGGGTCCAGTGTGGGGGGGAGGCTGGCTTTGAGGTGAGCCAAGATCAGCCGCTCAAAGCACTTAGCAATGACAGGGGTGAGTGCCACTGGGCGGAAATCGTTGAGACTCCCTGTGGCTGACTGTTTGGGCACTGGCACGATGGTTGATGTCTTGAGGCAAGTGGGGACAACACCCTGGGCCAGTGAGAGATTGAAAATGTCGGTGAAGACTGGGGATAGTTGTCCAGCACATGCCCTAAGCACCCGGCCAGGGATGCCATCGGGGCCGGCAGCTTTGTGCTCATTCACCTTTCTCAGTGCATCTTGTACAGCAGAGGTGGAGAGACTGAGGGGTTGTTCATTCGGGGGTGGAGCATATTATAGATTCCAGAATCTATAATATGATTCACCATGTTCAGAAAACTTTTGTCATTTCAGCAATATTCTCTAAGTTGGATGGAATGGAATACTTTATTGTCACATGTGACAAGGCACAGTGAAATGCTTTGCTTGCATTCGCAAGGTATGCAAATAGTCTCGACATAAATGGCACTGGCAAAGTTACAAAGTACCCTCGCCGGGTCCTCCTTTGTTCTTCCACCCTCACCCTCATTGACCGCAGGTTGACCGGCAAGGCACCACGACCGCTGACGTGGCTGAGGCTCCACCGCCACTGAGGCTCCACCGCCGAGGCTCACCGCTCTCATTGACTACCGACCACGGGTCGACCCGCGAAGCCCCACCGCCTCCGCAAAGGCTCGGTCGGCCGCCACTGGGCTCAATCGGCCCAGGCAGGCCACACCGCCCGGCTTCTCCCCGGTCTCCCTGGAGGAGTCACTTTGTTGGAAACTTTTGTATTCTCAGAACAATAGTTGATGATTCATTTAAACATTCACTGTGTTGCATCCATAGATATATGGATCAAACCTACTACAGAAACACGTGCCAAAAGTTCCTTCCCAAGTTTTGCATATCCCATCTATGTCTTTACTCATGCCATTGATGCATAATTTACGGTTCTTTCTGCATCATTGTTGCCCCATCAGTCAGAAATGCATCAGTTGTAAAGTTATCTTTTCCTTAAGATTATAATAGTTAAGAACTGTAGTTTAGTTTAGTGATACAGCGCAGAAACAGGCCATTCAGCCCACTGAGTCCATGCCAACCACGATCCCTGTACACTAGCAATGTTACAAAATTTTGAGATTTAAAAAATCAAGTCTGCAATTTATCCCATCAGATAAAGCATAAAAAGAAGATGGATTGAAGCATTCTGAAACAAATATGAAACAATCTTACTTTGATGACCTGAAATTAAAGCATGTAATTAGTTAGGTGCCTAATTGTAGCTAATTACAAAATTCGATTACTATATCTAAACATCTATCCATTTCTTAAGAAAAGATTAATATTTTTAAATAGCCCAAGTGTCCAAATAACATTCACACAAGAATTCACAAAATAACATGATTTTTAAATCTCATTGTCATGAATTTATGGGCCAAATGGAAGGAATTTAATGTTTAATTCCCATAAATTAATGGCCATTTAAATCATCTTGTGAGTGGGTTTTTGTGGAACGCGATACGATTGGAACGTTGCGGTTTGCGGTGAATTTGAACTGCATAGCGGCAGGAAAAACACTGCCGGTACGTATGGGGCCTAAATCACCTTTTCGCAACGTAAAATTTGGATTAAAGTAATCCTAAGAAGCACGTTTATATGTAAAATAAACGGCTTACCTTTATTTGTCCCGTACGGAAGACCCGTCCCGTTGTCGGCGTTGACGGCATTAGAAGTCGATTTTAATTTTACTCCTGCTATTAAATTGTCCAGCAATGTTTATAAAAAACTTCAGTACGGATGTCGGATCGATTAGTCTTCAGCAGCTTAACAGCCTGAGGAAGTTCGACTCCGACAGGCAGGAGAAGACGGCATTATAATCCCGCACCCCTCTCAAAGGCGCCAAAGTCGCGCACACGGCCAGTGGCAGAACTGCAGCGCCACTGAAGGTATGTTTTGTAACATACCCGCGTACACTAGCACTATCCTACACTATGGACAATTTACAATCTTTACCAAAGCTACTTAATCTACAAAAATGTACATCTTTGGAATGTGGGAGGAAACCAGAGCACCCAGGGAAAACCCACAGGGTCACGGGGTGAACATACAAACTCCGTACAGACAGCATTCGTAGTTAGGATTGAACCCAGGTCTCGGGCGCTGTAAAGCAGCAACTCTACCGCAGTGCCACCGAGCCACCCTAAACTAGTATATGAGTAACTACCACTTTTACGTTTTTCAGTATTATCTCTTGGGATTCTTCCCAAAACTGTTTTGTATTACTGCATGGTTTGGTCACATCTCACACAAAGGGAGAAACATCCAGGTATTGGGCAGTAGATTCCTACAATTTCTGACAGTGTAGTCATTTAGAAAATTAGTTGAACTTTGACTGATCCACACAAACCCCTGTGAGCAGATGCATGGCAGATGCAGTATAATGTGGATAAATGGGAGGTTATCCACTTTGGTGGCAAGAACAGGAAGGCAGATTATTATCTGAATGCAGTCAGATTAAGAAAAGAGGAGGTGCAACAAGATCTGGGTGTCCTTGTACATCAGTCACTGAAACTAAGCATGCAGGTACTGCAGGCAGTGAAGAAAGCTAATAGCATATTGGCCTTCATTGCGAGAGGATTTGAGTTTAGGAAGAAGGAGGTCCTACTGCAGTTGTACAGGGCCCTGGTGAGACCGCACCTGGAGTATTGTGTGCAGTTTTGGTCTCCTAATTTGAGGAAGAACATTATTGCTATAGAGGGAGTGCAGCGTAGGTTCACCGGGTTAATTCCTGGGATGGCGCGGGACTGACATATGAGAAAGGGATCAACTGGGCTTGTATTCACTGGAATGTAGAAGGAAGAGAGGGGATCTTATAGAAACATACTGTATAACATTCTTAAAGGATTGTACAGGCTAGATGCAGGAAAAATGTTCCTGATTTTGGGGGTCCAGAACCAGGGGTCACAGTTTAAGAATAAGGGGTAGGCCATTTAGGACTGAGATGAGGAAAAGCTTTTTGACTCCGAGAGTTGTGAATCTGTGGCATTTTCTGCCACTGGAGGCCAATTCAGTGGATTTGTTCAAGAGAGAATTAGATTTAGCTCTTAGGGTAAAATAAATCAAGGGATATGGGGAAAAAGCAGGAACGGGGTACTGATTTTGGATGATCAGCCATGCTCATATTGAATTGCGGTGCTGGCTCAAAGGGCCGAATGGCCTACTCCTATACCTATTTTCTATGTTTCTATTCTATGCACGTACTAATTACTTTCAAGTTGAAGCTGCATATCCCATCCATTTGCTTCAAATCTCAAAGCAATCTTTCTCACACAGCAATTCCAAACACAATCCTGTCTCTTGAGTATTTCTTCCAGCATTATATATTAAACTAACAATCTCCAGCTAGTTTTCACGGTACTGTTCTGTGAAGATCATGAGATTCTCCAAAATAGTGTTAAATTTATACCCCTTGAAGGAAATGTGTAAATACGGTTGGCAATATTGATGTAACATTTTCTCAACGTAGGTAGCAATTTTCATTGTATGCATCCCCCTCTTTGTCAGTCAGTGCAGATGGAGTAGGTTCCACATGTTTCTACCCCTATGACAACATAGAAGTGATGCTGCTGGTCTGTTCCAGGACCATTGCTGCCGCATGATTCACTCACACTTTGGACATGCACTCTGAGAGCAAAATACATGATGAAAATATAGGCAGAAGTTTCTGCAGAAATGGAGCTGGCTCATGAAACCCATGAAACTCTGGCTTTGCATATTGCAACTTTACTGCAACAACACCACCATGTATTTGAGAGCATGCAATGCTGAGAAAACACCTCCTGCAAATATCACACCTATAGTCGTGACTTGCAAAGAGCACAACCAGCACAAGAACATGCACCAAAACAAATCCTTTAAACAATCATACACTAGCAAGCATGACTTCTTTAACGATAAGCATAGTCAAGGTTTGTTGATAAAGAGACATTAACTTTTATTTAAAGTAAAATAAAGCAAGTACATGCATTTTAGACCTTTTAATTTTGCTGCCGCACACAATGAGGCACAACCAAATGATTCTCTGCAACAATATCAGTCTGAAGAAGGGTTTCAGCCCGAAACGTTGCCTATTTCCTTCGCTCCATAGATGCTGCTGCACCTGCTGAGTTTCTCCAGCACTTTTGTCTACCTTCAATTTTCCAGCATCTGCAGTTCCTTCATAAACAAATATAAATGAACAAATCCACTGCTCTCTCCACCAACCTTGCAGTTGAAGTCACCCAGCAGGAAAAATCTGTCACCAGCAGGAGAAAATCAGGGGCTAAACTTTAAGTCAGTGTAGAACTGCTCCATGCTTTCTTCTGTGCTGCATGATATAGACCCCAATGACAGTGACACGTCAGGAGGAATCTGGGGTGCATGGGATAAGGGGAAGAGGACAGGGAGAAAAAATAAATAAATTGGTATCTTGTGAACCATTCATTCAGGAGAGAGGCTCCAACTACAGATCCAACTCTATGGATTTCGTCCTTTGCTTCACCAGTCCAGGGGAAAATGTAGACACCACCTGGCTCATTTGCGGGACCTTCTCCAACCAGTCCACTTTCACCTTGTGTGGTTTCGTATCCCACTTCTGACACCATGTAAAGGTGTTATTACTGACACACTGTAAGCTTTACTGTGAGTTTAATATAGCACGTGGCACACACGTCCCAGCACTGACTGCATCCAGTCTTCAGGCGTACTGGAACCTAGTGGGGGGAACAAAGGGAGGAGACTACAGTTATACTAATATGATGGGGCGTGGTTAGTGGTGATGAGGTAACTACATTATAGGTTGCATGCATAACCCATCTACACACTTCAATCTTAATATTGTAACAGGTGGTTCTCTAGCCTAGAGTGCTGCTCTCTTCGCAGACCATCATGCTCCATGTTTGTCCAGAAGGATGTGGAAATTCCAAACTCCTAACATGAGGTTTTTGTTCCCTGGCACTAGTTGAGGCTGAGACTATCCCAATGTTTAAGAAACAGATAGACAGGTACATAGATAAGACAGGTTTGGAGGAACATGGACCAAGAGTAGGCAGGTGGGACTAGTGTAGCTGGGACATGTTGGTCGGTGTGGGCAAGTTGGGCCAAAGGGCCTGTTTCCGCACTTTATGACTCTGTGACTCTGTAGAAGCTGGTGAGAGTTGTTGGGGTTATGCTGAATTTCCAGTCTTCTGAGGAAGGAGAGAATGTGTGATTCTTCGGTCGTGGCATCAATATTGTTAGACTAAAGCAAATTGCTGGCTATATTTACACCCAGGAACCTGAAGCTCTGTTTCCTTTCTCTTTTTGGACTACTTGATATTCTGTACATTGTTAACTTACATGGTTTGATTGTACTTTTGTGGTTTGCCTGGATTTCACCAAAACAATTTTATTCACTGAATCTCTGTATACACGACAAAATAAACCAGTCACTGCATTCACTCATCTTCCTTCCACCTTCCCCTTTCCATAAAAGTCATTTAATCCAAAGCTCCGCTGCTTGTAAGTTCACACAGTCCCATTCACCCATGAGATCAGAGCTTACTCACCTGTATTTGATCTTGTTCTGGTAATACCTCAGTCTTAAAATGAGCATCCTTGTCCTCAAAAGCCTTCTTCCCTCATCCATCCTGATCTCTGTAAAATTCTTCAATCCATCGCTCCTCTGGGATATTTGAACTCCTCTAATTCTGACTCTGCATTTAATTGTGGACTACTGCTGGTGGCTATGTCTGCCAAGGTTCCAAGCTCTGGAGTTCCCCATCTATATTTCCATGCCTATCTTTTTTCTGTTAAGATCCTGCTTAAACCCTGCCTACTTGATTAAACATTTCCATATATGTTCTAATATCATCTAAGTAGCTCAGCTCTGTGTCAAATATTGCTGAATTGCACTCCTGTGTAAATGCTTGGTACATTTTAATTGCATAGTGTCAGATTCTGATTTGATAACTGCAATATCTATTCTGCCTGTAGGTGGCACCAAGTCCAAACGGTGCAACTTGTTTTTAATGGTCAGCATTAGCATAAAAGAAGAGGGTTCTGTCCATGTTCTGCATAATATTCTTCTTTGATTTCCACTGGTCCTCAACACCCACATATACCCATTCCCGTGCAAATGTTTTCTAGACCTCTTCCTCCTACTCCCATCCTTGTATTATCTTGTGTGGGAAGGAACTGCAGATGCAGGTTTAAACCGACGATAGACACAAAAAGCTGGAGTAATTCATCGGGACAGGCAGCATCTTTGGAGAGAAGGAATGGGTGATGTTTCAGGTCGAGACCCTTCTTCAGACTGGAACGTCACCCATCCTTCTCTCCAGCTTTTGTGTCTATCTTCTGTCATCTGTGTCAGCTTTGTTACACGAAGGGAGTGTGGTATGTTAGCAGCACCTCTCTCTAGCAAAGGATCCTGGTGCCTCCTTAACTATCTGTGAATTTTTCAGACTTGCCCCAATCATCCAGATTTATGAAAATTACCAGAAATCTCTTGCTTGGGTATTAATTTGGTGCAAATAGAAAATCCCCACCGCCCCCCCACTAAAAGCTTTCATTTTTAAACAGGAATGTAACCATCCTCCACCCCATCTCTGAGAGCTCCAGGTTTATCAACATGAAGCAAGATACATTATCCCCCATCCTATTCCTAACTGCACCCCTCTCCTTTCTGCTGTAACCAGTGATGACTCACCACCACCTTCTCAATAGCAAATGTGTTAGAAATACTTAATTCATGCAGCTTACGTAGAGAGAGAAAAAACAAGTTCATATTTACTTTTAATACAACTCTAATGAAAGATAATTGACTTAAGGCACTGTCTTTGATTCTCTCTTCCATAGATGCTCCCTGATCTGTTGGGTATTTGGAATTGTTATGCTTATATTTATTTCCATGAAAGTGCTTAAATATATGTGTAAATGAAGTTCAATTGGAATGTAATTTTATCCTAGTTCCTATCTATTTTATTTCCCCATTCAGATAGCATCTGGATTCATAAGCAGAAACCGAGGAGCAGCAGTTTCAAGGCCAATAATTACAATTAAAACTTGATCATAGACGATGTTGGTGCTTTCAATTCATGAAAGATGTTCTCCAATCACCATAGGGCAAATCAGGTTATTCCATGGAAATCAGTTGTCCATGGAAAGACAATCACTAGGTCACTGTGTAAAGCAAGCATTTCCACCAAAGAAGCTGGCAATGATATAATTAAAAGACAATGAGTGAGGTATTTGAAAGATTTTGCATCCCGTCCAGCCACCCGAATATAAAAATAATACTTTCATAGCAGTCATATTTGTATAGCCAAAGTTAATTTTCTTAAAATAAGGCAAAGTGAGGAAATAAAAGTAAAGTAAATAAAAGCAAATAAATAATTTGGACCATTAACTTTACTCTTGTTCAATTATATTTTAAACGGTAACTCAAAAAAACCCTATCGATTCTGGAGTTCTGAAAATAAAACAAAAAATGCTGCACTTACTCAGAGTGTTAACAATGATGTCTCCACTGACTGACGACTTTTCAGCTTTCATTTCCTGCTAACTTCATCACAAATGTTCAGTTTATGAGTGTGCAAAGCTCAATCAATCATCAGATTATTTTCTCAGACTGCAAGATATGTACTGGCTTTGTCACAACAAGTCCCTTAATGACTTGGACTAATCATTACAAATTTGCTCTTTAAATATGTATTTTCCAGTTTTAATTATCAATTTACCTTTCACATTTTCTTTGTCAGTCAGGAATCAAAAATAATTCCGTACGTTAATTTCAGAGTGTACGAGCAACTGTTACCCATGTGAAACAAACCGAGTGGTTTCAAGCAACAAGTACAATGCCCCAACAGCAGTGAAAAGCAGAATAAAAATACATCTCATGAAACAAGTAATTTATAACAAGAAACTGAATTTACTTGTTATTAGTTTATGCAATGTGCAAGGTTGGCATTGCTGTTCATTACAATGGCATTACTATTTATTACTATCCAAGTAGTTCCCTGAACTGAATAGTTTGCTGAGTCATTTCAGAGGACAGATAAATAAGAGTCATACGTGACCAGCCAGACGAGTGCATAATAGCAGATTTATTTTCTTGAAAAATATTACTAGTAGATTGACTTTTGGAACATCCTTGTAGTTTTATCCTCCACCTACTATGGTGGGGCTTCAATCAATGATAATGTATCAGCAGAGCACCACTTGAATAAAGCAACTGTTTAATCACCATGTTTGATGCCGCTACATTGGTGACCCCGACTATCCAAATTGGAATTTTGGATTTCTCCCGACACACGCAGCCTCGGGAGACCTGATGTCTGCAGCCAACTACCCAACCCTGCAGAACGATGCTGCCGCCAACCCGGCCCTACCCTAAGGTATGTCGCAGGCCGCCTGGGTCAAGGGGCGCGGTCCAGGCCTTGTGTGACGGCCGGCAAGCTCTCCCGCATGATCTGCCTGGAGCCGACCACTAGAGCTGAGAGCCCGCGGCTGCCGTCGCTTCCCCATCAGCCGTCGCACTTCCACCAGCTGCCGCTGCCCCACCAGCTGCTGCAGGAGCAGCCCCCCGCCCCCAGCATCACCGATGCATGGCTGACGGCCCCGGGAGCGGGGCGAGAGCGGGCCTGCCCATTACCCGGGGTTATCTGTGGAGACTGCCCGAAGACGTCCTGCTCCTAACCGGGCGCGGACCCCGAAGATCCCTGAGTGCTGGCTGCCTGTCTGGCCCAGCAGCGGGGTGGAGCCTCGGCCAGTCGTGAGTCGGAGGTCCCGCGACGGATTCCCCAGCAGTTTCCAGCCTCCGCCGAGGGCGCAGCACGCAGCCAGTCTCCATCGACACCGAAAAGATTAACATTTTTAAATAGCCCAAGTGTCCAAATAACATTCACACAAGAATTCACAATATAACATGATTTTTAAAATCTCATTGTCATGAATTTATAGGCCAAATGGAAGGAATTTAATGTTTAATTCACATTAATTAATGGCCATTTAAATCATCTTGCGAGTGGGTTCTTGTGGAATGCGATCGATTTTAACGTTGCGGTTTGCGGTGAATTTGAACCCCATATCGGCAGGAAAACACTATTGGATCGTATGGGGCCATAATCACATTTCCGCCAATGAAATTTGGATTAAAATCATCCTAAGAAGCAAGTTTATATGTAAAATACACGACTTGCCTTATGTTTTGTCCCCTAGGTGAGATCCGTCCCGTTGTCGGCGTTGACGGCGTTAGAAGTAGCTTTTTTATTTTACTCCAGCGATTAAATTGTCCCGCAATTATTTTTTTAAACTTCCGAGAACGGAAGTCGGTACAATTTTTCAGCATCAGGTAGTAGCCTGAGAAAATATATCTCGGACAGGCAGGAGAAAACGGCATTTTAATCAAAGGCGCCAAAGTCGCGCACACGGCCAGTGGCAGAACTGCAGCGCTGCTGAAGTAGGTATTGTAACATACCTACAAGGCCCGTCAATGCCGGCCGCCCCACTCGCATCTTGAATCGCCTTTGAAGTCCGCCTCAGCCGGCCGCCAAAATGACCATAAATGGCCGCCGTGGTCGGCCAGATACCAACCTTCCCTGACCACCGTCCACAGTGCCACCTTCCGGCCGGATGCCATCCCTGCAGCCTGACCACCGGCAACAGCGCCACCCTCAGATTGGCCGCCATCACTGCAGCCTGACCACCATCCACAACGCCATCTTCCGGCCCTGCAGCCTGACCACCGGCAACAGCGCCACATTCAGGTTGGAGGCTGTCACTGCAACCTCTGGTTTTCCAGCACAGCTTCCCATCCTGCACCATGGACACTGGACAATTTGACTTACCTACCACTTTGCACTTGATTGCTCACTGTAGTTTGATTTGTTTATTTTCACTTTGTTTACACTGTATCACCACACTGGATTTAGCAATCAGTTTATTTATTTTTATTTAGATTTTTCTTCTTTGTTTGCATTGTTGCCGACGTCTCCCAACCGTTGCTCGGGGCCATATTTACCATGATACTATCCCCTAGCTGGTCAAGGGGGCGCGACTGTGTCTCTTTTATCCGGCGTTTTTTGCATTGGTCTCCTCGCACCCCTTGGCATACCTAGGGATCGCCCACAGCCAGAGCGTCGATTGCGCCCGCGGGCCCCTCCGTCCCGACCCACGCCCGGGGTGCCCCCGACCCACATGCAGGAGCCGCCCTCGACCATGCCTGTGCACCTTCTTGTAGAAGGTTAGCGCATTCTAATCCTTCCTCCGGTTCTGGGGGGGTCCTGTGGCGTCAGCTGATACACAGACCACTTATGGTCGAACCCTCATCAGTAATTACGAAGGTTGTCACATGACGTCAGGGGCTAAGGGGAGTGTCCTGCTACATGAGCATATCTCACCTTGAGATCACCCCAGTCAACAGGTAGCTGAGCTTGAGACAACACCATCGCTCAGCTACAGCAGCAATGGCAATTATGTTACTGGACAAACTTACATGTAACACCTGATAAAGCAACTGTTTATTCACCACGTTTGGTGCCGCTACAGGGTCATGCTGGTGGATTGAACACTGGCGTTTCACAAAGTAGTCATTCAATCTGCCTTGAGACATTGTTTGCGCTGATTGCATTATGAGTAGCGATAGCTGTATTCATTTTTTTATTTTTTTTTAAATATTTTTATTTATTAGAAGTACAGTAAATTACAGTAGTACAAGCCACATATATCATTACATTTATTGTACCCCTTCATTTTTTAAGCTTTAAGGAAAGATAGAAATAAAGAAAGAAGAGAAAGTGAGAGAGTTGTGTTAGCGTAAAAGAGTGATCAATAATTTTTTTTTTTTAAACCAATAGATAAGGGAAAAAGTTAAGAAATAGACCATAGAAAAGAAAGAAAGAAAAAGAAACAAAAGCTCTAATATGAAAACCGCGCAAAAGGGATACACCAACTTCGTATTTTTCATCCCCCCTTGTCAGATCCTGACACCATTTCTTTTTTAAAGTATCGATGCACCTTATACTTGTGCCTGTAGTAAGTCGATAAATGCAGACCACGTCTTTTGGAAGTGGTCTGATTTGCCTGCAAGGAGGAGTCTCATATCTTCCAGGTGTCACAATTCTAGGAGGGACAGATGGGATGAATGGAGAAGAACGGGATATGGTACAGATATAGTCGGGAATGCTGGGAATTTTATTGGAAGAGAATGTGAAAGGATTGGCATGAAAAGTGGCATCATAGGACAGAAATAACAAGAGACAGGAAGAGTGGAATAAAGTCATAGAGATGGTCTAGATGGACATCTTAAATCTATTTCCTCTGGTTAATGGTCTTATACTTTAAAAACAATTTATCCTTCTTAAACCCTTTAAACTTGTTTAACATCTCTATCAAATTTCATAATGTTTCCTATTCCTGGCAAAATGGTCAATGTATTTCGTCTTTTGAACATACTAAAACGTAGTTTCGTTTTTGATTGTCTCATGTACCTAGGTACAGTGAAAAGCTTTTGTTTGCCTGCTATTTAGTCATAGAAAAGGCGATACATGATTCCAGCCAAGCTGTCCACAGTGTAAGGATAAAGGGTACAACATTTAGTGCAAGATAAAGTTTGATTAACGATAGTTCAAAGGTCTCCAGGTAAGTCAGGGCCATACTCTAGCTGATGATAGGACCATTCAGTTGCCTGATTACAACTGGTAGGAAACTGTCTCTGAATCTGGAGTTCATTAAATTTGGAGTACAATAAAAGTGTACATTCCTCGTGCTGCACTAATAAAACTTATATGATTTCTCACTGAGGTCTTAAGAGTCATTTAAAGATCTGATGTCAAGAATTGGATAGGAAACTCCAATTATTGCTATTACCACTGGGTGGCCCCCGTAATGGCCGCCTCGCCAACAGTCTGTCTCGTCCCTTGTCTATTTTTATTATTTTAAGTATGCATTGAATGTTTGCCCTCTACTTCTTGATTCAGCCACCCTGGGGAAAAGTGTGTATTCTCCCAATCTATTCCCTTCATGCTTTTATGCACCTCTATGATATCAGCCCTTAGCCTCCT
The DNA here is from genome assembly GCF_010909765.2 of Amblyraja radiata. NCBI lineage: Eukaryota > Metazoa > Chordata > Chondrichthyes > Rajiformes > Rajidae > Amblyraja > Amblyraja radiata. The sequence continues at coordinate 127,843,750 of NC_045956.1, forward strand.
GCACTCCAAGGGATAAAATCCTACCCGGCTCAAACAGCTCAGGCTATCGAATCCCGGCAATATCCTCATATTGTTCTACAATAGTGATATATTACTTCCATATTTTTATACTTCACATCACTATTTCCGCAGCGAAGGATTTTCACACAGCATCTCATGTCCTTTCAATTTGACCTGCTGCGTACAAGTACAAAAAAGATAATTTCCTCGATATTTTACTTACTTACAAGGGCCTGTTTCCACGCTGTATCTATAAAGACAAAATTAGATTAAATACTGAGAGAGGCAGCATTTAGGCCTAAGGGGAAGCAAGGGTTGTGGATAATGAACAAGAAGACAAGAAGAATGGTGTGAGGACTAAGTTCAGATCTGCCACATTTTTAAAGGATGCAAAAGCAAGCTTAAGGGTTTGAATGGCCAATTCCTCCTGCTGTTTTTTTCTGTTCCTTCACTGTCCTTGTGAGATGATGGATGGGGCAAACTTGGGGGGTCAAAGAAGACGATGAGTTCCAGATGTACAAGCTGCAACTACTGGTGGTGCAGGAAACAAATATTTTACTTTGATCGTATCCCCAATTTCAAACAATACCTTTAGTTTTTATTAAGATGGACACAAAATGCTGGAGCAACTCAGCGGGTCAGGCAGCATGTCTGGAGAAAAGGAATAGGTAACGTTTTGTGTTGAGACCCTTCTTCAGACTTTTTTAGTTATACTATTAGTTCACCTCATTCTTCAAAGCCAATGATTTATTTTCTCTGTATTAAATTAAATTTTCCATGTTTATCTATTTTACTAACCTATGCTCCCTACTGCTTAATTATTTCCACTTTTTTTGTTATCCACAACTTTGAAATTCCGCATGTTTTTCAAATCTCAGAAGAGATTTGCACTTTATCAGTTTATATTCATGTGTGTATATATTTATATAATGGTATATGGACACACTGAACTGTTTTGTAGTCAATGCCTACTATGTTCAGTCCTGCTGAAGCAAAGCAAGAATTTCATTGTCCTTGAACTTGAAATAATGTCTCCAATACCAAAACACTGCACAAGGACTACTTATTTTCTTTCATTCCCAATAAGCAATTCTACTTGTTCATCTTTGTTCTCTGCTTTCTCTCCCTGAACCAATTACACAACCACATTTCCACTGCTCCTTTAAACACGAGCTTCATTTCACCAATGTTGTGTTTTATCAATTATTTTTTGCAAGTAAATTTAATTTGAAACCAACTGCGCTGTTCTCATCCATCATTATTTCAGTAAAGAGCTTACATTCAAGTTCAAGTTCACATTTATTGTCACATGCACCAATTGGTACAGTGATATTTGAGTTACCATACAGCCAGCTCAACTAGGTTAGTGAGACATGAATCTAGAGAAAAGTTCTGACCTGAAACGCCACCTATTCTTTTTCACCAGCGATGCTGCCTGACCTGCTCCAGCATTTTGTGTCTATCTTTAAACAGACATGATTTGTCTATAACAAATCTCTGCAGGCTTTCAGTTAATAACTAACATATTCACAAATCTCTATACCTACAAAAGTCTCATCTTGTATGTGTGTGTGCGTGTATGCGTGTGTGTATGTCTTTCTACATTCGAAAAAAGGCCACGCGCTAGCGCAGATATTTTCACATTAACCCCGTCGACAAAATAAACTGCTTCACCACATTTCATGCTATATTTCACAAGTTATAGCTTTTTAAAACTAGCTAAAACCAAGTTTTTAATTGGCAAACGCCCTTCAACCCGCTTCGAGTTACGTCACAAAGGGGGGGTGGGCATCCACCAAGGGGGAGTGGATGGCCACCAGCTTCCAGTGATGTCAGGGGAAGGGGCGCTTTTAACTTAACGTTTCGCTTTTTCCCACCCGGGCTTCTACCCGCAACACCCCGGCTGTGGTTTTACGCCGTCATCAAGGAGGCATCGAGACTGCGGCGGAGAAGGAGAGATCGAGACCACAGCAGTGAGGCCTCGCGACGATGGGGCCACTGGGGAGGTGAGGAGGGAGAGTGGGGGGATTGAGGGAGAGGAGGGTGTAGGGAGGTTAATTGCCACGTCTACACTCCCTCTCTCACCCCCTCCCTCTCTCACCCCCTCCCTCTCTCACCCCCTCCCTCTCTCACCCCTTCCCTCTCTACCCTCCCTCCCCCTCTCTACCCCCTCCCTATCTACCCTCACTCCCACCCTCTCTACCCCCTCCCTCTCCCTCTACCCCCTCCCTCTCTGCCCCGCTCCCTCTCTCTGCCCCCCCTCCCCCAGCCTCCCTCTCTACTCCCCTTCCCTCCCTCTCGCTCCCTACCCCTCCCCCTCCCTCTCTAACCCTCTCCCTCTCTACCCCCCTTCCTCTCTACCCCCTCCCTCTCTACCCCTCCTCCCTCTATAGGGATTGAAGAGGGAGGGTGAATTGGAGGAGGAGGGAGTGCTGGGGGATGAGGAGAAATGAGCCGCACCTGCGCAGTTGGGGGCTATACGTGAGTGATGGAATATTGCGTTGGGGGAACGGGTTGCATTGGGGGAATCGGTGAGTGGTGGAATATAGCGTTGGGGGAGCAGACCCTATAGGTCTGCACTTGGTCTAATAACTATTAAATTTTGGCTTAGTTTAACATTTGGGATGCCCCAAACCAACATACCGTACTGATATCCAAGGAGCATTAGAAAGTCAGATAATTTCCATCATTAGCATTCTCATCAGCCATCTGGACTGGGAATGCTGCCAACCATTTAATTGCTTTCTCCTTAGTTATATCATAACCTATTTTGCTCTTCCTCTGCTTTTACTGTGATATCAGCAATATCTTCTTGTTTTGTTAAGAATGATGCAATGTACCCTTGTACTAACTCAGCCATCTCAAATATCTTATTCTTCCTTTGGCTGCCCTTTTATATATAAAATATTTATAAAACACTTTCTCTTGCTCTGTTAAATGTTAAGAAGCACTTTCTTTGCCTCTCTCATTTCCTTTTTGAATAGTCTCCTTCACTTTTGCATTTGGCTCGATTCTGTAAAACATTATGAACTCAGCTTTTATATCGAGCTTCCTTCTTCTATTTAATGTCAGTCCGGTCAGTATATCTTTAGTCACCCAGAACGCTGCGGATTTGGACAGCATTCCTTTACCTCTCTGGGAAGGAATCAACCCAGTGTTCCAGCTTCCTTTCATTTGAAGTTTAGGGTGTGTAATTACTGTTTTATCTGCTAATCGTTGATTTAAATTCAGTTAACCCAGATTCACTGATTCTCAGATTTTTTTAATTCATGTTGGTTCTCTCAAATGTAGTATTATCAGATGTGTCCTTTTCTATTAATATGCAAAACAGAATGTTACCTACTGAAAAATGCAACACTTGATTTCAAAGAAATCAAGCCGCATCTAATAAGATGCAGTGTTTGCACGCTCCTCATTGAGCTAAAAACAGATTGAACCAGAAAGTTTTGCGGTGTGCTTATCAGGAAATCCTTCCTCCCCTTTGTCTCTTACACTTTCATATTCCAAATTAAAAGAAAGCAAACTAAAGCTCTTCATTATCATTACTTAGAGTGAAATTCACTACAATTTGTTTTCCAACTAATGAATTTGAATGTTTAAATAAATTAGTGTTGCAATCCCTGTTTCTTTTTCTTTCCCACGTTTCTTGAAAATATTATAGCCAGGAATATTAAGTACTCATTCCTTCTATTGTTTGAGCCAGTTCATCATAAATCCACGTGGTTAAACCATTCAAAGCCCACAAATAGTAACGTGTCAGCCATCTACACAACTACACCCTTAGCACTTCTTATATTTCTGTCCCTCTTCCCCATCATCGATCATCTAATCCCACCAACTTCTGCATTACTCTAATGTTATTTCCTTCTGCCAATCATCTGTGCACCTGTATTTACTTTTTTTTTTTTTTTTTTTTTTTTTTTTTTTTTTAATTTATTTATTAGAAGTAGACATATTATAAAATGTAGTTACATATTATAGTAAAAAAACTTTTCATATACATCAGTCATACATTATTAAAATTTTCCATTATCAATTACTTCTGCTTCTGGTGTTTTTATTTTTTATATAAAGAGGGAAAAAGAAAGGGTAGAAAGTTACAAATAAAAAAAAAAGCAAAAAAAAACACAACAGAAAAACAAGGGAGGTGGAATGGGTTACCTGTAATACATCAATGGAGATAGGTTCGTAGGTTATAAAGTATAGTTTTTCATCTATTCCTGAGTTCAAGTTTCAGCTGGGTCCTCGTGCTGTGCCAATCTATCCCTTCAGATAGTTAATGAATGGAGCCCAAATTTTATGGAAAAGATCTTGTTTGTCCATTAAGATTTATTTACTGTATTTACTTTTTAATAGAAGACTAGACGAAGTGCAGATCCGTTGGGTCTGTTCCCCCAAAGTGTGGTTGCAGGGGAGGGGGGGGGGGCGGCATGCAGCATCACACACACTGACTACCCCCCTTGATATTATATTAATATTATTCATTTGCTCCTTTTACCGCATAACCGCCCAATCCACTGACGCATAGCCCCCAACTCGCAGGGGCGTCTAGAGAGGGAGGGGGGTAGAGAGTGAGGGCAGAGAGAGAATGGGGAGAGACAGAGAGAAAGGGGCAGAAACAGAAGGGCAAGAGACAGAGGGAGAGGGGGCGGAGGGGAGGAGGAGAGGGAGGGTGGGTGAGAGAGGGGAGAAGAGAGAGAGGGGAGGGGAGAGAGGGGGAGAGGGGGGCCGAGAGGGGGGGAGGGAAGGGGGAGAGAGAGGGGAAGGGAGAGGTGGGGTGGAAGCGAGGGGGAGGGGGTAGGGAGGGTGGGGAGGGGATGGGGTGGAGGGAAGGGGTGGAGGGGATGGGGGAAGGGGGTTTAGAGGAGGGAGGGTGGGGGGGGTGGGGGAGAGGAAAGGGGGAGAGAGAGAGAGAGGGGAGAGAGAGATGGGGAGAGAGAGATAGGGGAGAGACAGAGAGAGCGAAATGCAACCGTGCATCACGCGTTCAGAATGTTCTGGAAATGAAGCGTGTGCGTCTCATGCACGAAAGCTGTCGGCAGCTCTATGGAATTCAGGGGATCAGCTTGCCGTGTCACACACATACTAACCACCACTCATTCTCCCCCCCTCTAACCACCCCCCCCCCTCCTCTCTCCTCTCCCCTCCTCTCCCCACTCCCCTCTCCCCACTCCCCTCTCCACCCTCCTCCCCTCCTCCCCTCTCCCCCACCTCCCCTCCACATACACACACAAACGGGTCCGATTTAATCTGTCAATAAATACAGCAAATTTTTTTTTTTTAATCTGTCTTTGAAATTAAAATTTAATGTTAAGAATTAGTGATGTTAAGTGACAAATAATTAAATTAAATTCAATGAAAATGAATGGAATCTTCAACCTGGCAGCTGGGGGGGGGCGGGACCACCAGGCAGGCTGGGGACAGGGCTGGGCGGGGCCAGGTGCGAAGGCATTGTGAGGTCAGCAAGCAGGGCCACCAGGCAGGCGGGGGAAGGGGGCATGGCCGGGCAGGGCCAGTTGGGCCAGGTGCAAAGGCATTGTGAGGTCAGCAGGCGGGGCCACCAGTTGTGAATTGTGAAAGTGAGGGAGGGATGGGAAGAGATCTCCCACCCCATGTCCCATTGTGATTAGACATCTGTGAGATGGCGCTGTGACTCATGCAGAAGTTTGATTTTAGTGGGACCACGTGAAGGTTCCAATCTCCCTCACGTGTCCCATTGCGATGTCATATATGTAAATGAGATCCATTGTGATTAGACATCTCTGAGATGGCACTGTGAGTCATGCAGCAGTTTGATTTTTAATTTTTTGATGTTTTGTGAACAATTTTATTCAAAATCTGGGGAAATAATTGACGAAATCTAGAGAGGATTTCTAAACTCATAAGTTAAATCTCTACCGAAATTGTAAAAATCTCCGCGTTTTTGCGTCTGGTTTTCGAGCAGATACGTTTCACATGCAAAATAACACGCACACATCCACACACACACACAGTTTTAATAGATACTAGACCAAGTGCAGACCTGTTGGGTCTGTTCCCCCACCGTGCGGTTGCGGGGACGGGGGGCAGCATGCTGCGTCACACACACTAACTACCCCCCCCCCCCACACACGCTAACTACCCCCTTGATATTATATTAATATTATTAATTTGCTCCTTTGACCCCATAACGGCCCTATCTACTGACGCATAGCCCCCAACTCGCAGGCGCCTCTAAGGGGGGGGGGGGAGAGAGAGAGTAAGGGGAGAAAGAGAAGGGGCACAGACAGAGAGAGGGGCACAGACAGAGAGAGGGGCAAGAGACAGAGGGAGAGGGGGGTGGAGGGGAGGAGAGGGAGGGTGGGAAGGGAGGGGGAGAGGTGAGGGGGTAGGGAGGGGGTAAGGGAGGGGGAGGGGGTGAGAGGGAGGAGAGGGTAGGGACGGGGGAAGGGAGGGGGGGAGAGGGGGGAGGGGGGGTGAGAGGGGGAGGGGAGGGGGTGAGAGGGGGGAATGGATGGGTGGAGCGAAGGGGTGAGAGAGGGGGAGAAGGGGGGAAGAAGAAGGGGGAGGAGGGGGGGAAGAGAGAAGGGGGAGGAGAAGGGGGGGGAGAAGCGGGGGTGGGGAGAAGGGGGGGGGAGAGAGAAGGGGGAGGAGAAGGGGGGGGAGAAGCGGGGGTGGGGAGGAGAGGGAGAGGAGAGGAGAGGGGCGGTTGTTACCTAACTGAACTCACTGTGGAATGAATCCATTAACGGAACCACTCTGTTGCTGGATTCTAAGTTGTCCCTGCCTTCCCTCTGGAAGCCTCCTTATCCCCATCAGATGCCGAGTTCCCAGAGCCCTGGTTAAACGCGGGGGCCACTCACGGTTAAGTCTGTGAAAGCGGCCCCATCACTATAGGAAAGACCATTGCGCCTATTGTAGCGGGTGGCTGCTCGTTCCCTCACACCACGGCCTTTACCCCGCCCACCCGTCGCCTTATATCTTCTCCCCTGAAGCAGGTCGTTCGGTCACAGTTGCCAGAAGCTGAAAACTAAATATTGCAGTGGGAAAACTGTGGCTGCGGCGCTGGCAACAGCCGCCGTTCTGCTCTGTCTGGGGGGAGAGTGCGAGTGGGGGTGAAGTGCGGGTGAAGGGGTGGAGAGGAGGGGGTGAGGAAGGGGGAGAGAGGTGAAATGGGAGGGGGGGGAGGTTGGAGTGAGCGGGCAGGCGGGCGGGCGGGAGTCCAGCTGCGGGAGGCGTGGTGCGAGCGTACTTGGAGGCATACTGGAGGCAGGTGGGCCTCGATTGGTCGGCGGGTGGGCCTGGGTTGGTCAGCATGTGGGCATTGTGATGTCAGCAGCTGCTGATTTAAAGAAAACAGTATGTTTTGTGAAGGATTTTATTGAAATTGTGTACAGAAAAATGACCAAATTTAATGAGGAGTGGATATGTGAATGTAAAAGTAAAATCGCTAGCGAAATGGTAAAAATCTCGGCGTTTTTGCATCTGGTTTTCGCGGAGTAACGAATCAAAGGCAAAATCAAAATGACATACACCCACACACAAACAGTTTTAAAAGTGTATAGATATGATATATATACACAAAATGCTGGAGTAACTCAGCAGGTCACACAGCATCAGACTGAGAGTCTGAAGAAGGGTCTCGACCTGAAACGTCACCTATTCCTTTTCTCCAGATACGCTGAGTTACTCCAGTCTTCTTCGTTCGTGTCCATCATCTATGTTTCAAATGTTCGGCCAGGCTCTTGCACTTTTCGTTTGCCACCGCTAGATCTTCCAGGCAGCATAGTTCACCAAGAGGTCGGCATCTTAGTAGGTGTGGCATGGATTGTACACATGTTCCACATTCACATTCTGTGTCTGCCGCATTTGCATAGCCCCATTTGTTCACATTGGTCTAGCATCGGCCCATCCCGACACGAAGCCTAATGAGGGACTTCCAGATCTTCCAGTCACACCTGTAACCAGGTTGTAGCTGTTCCTTGGTTGGGATTGGCATCTTTACATGGTGGTGGTTTTCACTGCATTTCTTTTCCCACATGGCTAATCTGGCTGCTTGAGGAGACTGTGACAGTGGCTGGACTGTGTGGAGGAAGCTCTTCCTCGACTTCAGCCATTTTGGGGCTGGGCGATGGGAGTGACAGGAATGGCGGGTGTCCCCAACTTGCCTACTACGTTCAATTCTACTGGCAACTGATCTGCGGATTCCTGGTGGAGCAATACCGGCCAAGACATGCAAGCTATCCACATCCGTTGGTTTTAGGCAGCCAGTGATGCATCTGCCAGCTGTCATTAAGGGCGGTATCAACTTTCTTTGCATGTGATGACCTCTCCCAAACAGGACAAGCATACTCTGCAGCAGAGTAGCACAGCACAAGAGCAGTTGACCGCAGTGTGGATGCATTGGTACCCCACAACGAATTTGCCAGCTTGCGTAAGAGGCTGTTCCTCGTACTCACTTTGCCCTTCACCCTTTCGATGTGTTGCTTGAAGGAGAGGGTTCGGTCCAGGGCGACCGCAAGATAGACAGGGTAGTCACAGTGTCTTAAAGAAACATCATTCCATGTTAAGGAGAGCTTTCACCCAGCTTCGTGATTACGAAGGTGGAACAGGCTAACTTCCCAGGCCGGAAGCAAGCTTGCTCTGGTATAAAGTATTGTTCTGGGATAGAGCCTAGCCTGTTCAAGATGAGGTGCTCACAGAGCTTGAAGAGATGGCATAGTAAGGAGATTGGTCTGTAGCTTTTTGCTTCTTTGGGGTCTTTCCCTGGCTTCAGGATAGCAATCTGAAAGACCTGGGTGGCCTTGTACACAAGTCACTAAATGTTGGCGTGCAGGTACAGCAGGCAGTGAAGAAAGCTAATGGAATGTTGGCCTTCATAACAAGAGGATTTCAGTATAGGAGTAAAGAGGATCTTCTGCAGTTGTACAGGGCTCTGGTGAGACCACATCTGGAGTATTGTGTACAGTTTTGGTCTCTAATTTGAGGAAGGATATACTTGTGATTGAGGCAGTGCAGCGTAGATTCACGAGATTGATCCCTGGGATGGCGGGACAGTCATATGAGGAAACATTGAAAAGACTAGGCTTGTATTCACTGGAGTTTAAAAGGATGAGGGGGAATCTTATAGAAACATATAAAATTATAAAAGGACTGGACAAGCTAGATGCAGGAAAAATGTTCCCAATGTTGGGTGAGTCCAGAACCAGGGGCCACAGTCTTAGAATACAGGGGAGGCCATTTAAGTCATTAAGGGCGGTACCTTTTTCACCCAGAGAGTTGTGAATTTGTGGAATTCCCTGCCACAGAGGGCAGTGGAGGCCAAATCACTGGATGGATTTAAGAGAGAGTTAGATAGAGCTCTAGGGGCTAGTGGAATCAAGGGATATGGGGAGAAGGCAGGCACGGGTTATTGATAGGAGACGATCAGTCATGATCACAATGAACGGCGGTGCTGGCTCGACGGGCAGAATGGCCTCCTCCTGCACCTATTTTTTGTGTTTCTATGTTTCTAATCACACAAGCCTTCCGCCATATTTTAGTGTAGAGTGTCCAAACGTCGTGTATTACCTCAAACATTACAGGTTTGGCATACTTGCGAGTTTGGTACACTCTAACAAAAAGTAATTGTTGCTGCTGTTGAGCGAGGTTGTTGACTTGTGATCTCGAGCTCAGTTTCTGCTGTTGTTGTAGGACATACCCCTTAACTGATAACGTTCTCTTCCCACCAAACGCAGTCATGTGACCGTTCCAGTTCTGGTGACGAGGGTTCGATCAGTAAGTGGCTTGACCACCAGGTGGCGCCACAGTAGCTGGGAGAGGGTTGCACAATTGTTGAACAGCGAGAGGAGCCACTCTCATGTAGTCTGCCCAAAATGTTTGATCTGTTCTGTGCGAATGTCTTCAAGACCTTGCCATTCTTGAGGGAATCGATTGCTGTCTGGAGTTCCTGTTAAAACACCAGGTTGACTCTCTATCACCCTGATAGAGATGAGTATAGGAGCAAATAGGTCCTTCTGCAGTTGTACAGAGCCCTAGTGAGACCACACCTGGAGTACTGTGTGCAGTTTTGGTCTCCAAATTTGAGGAAGAACATTCTATTGAGGGAGTGCAGCATAGGTTCACAAGGTTAATTCCCGGGATGGCGGGATTGTCATATACGCAGAGAATGGAGCAGCTGGGCATGTATACCCTGGAATATAGGATGAGAGGGAATCTTATTGAAACATATAAGATTATTAAGGGTTTGGACATGCTAGAGGCAGGAAACATGTTCCCGATGTTGGGGGAGTCCAGGTCCAGGGGCCACAGTTTAAAAATAAGGGGTAAGCCATTTAGAACGGAGATGAGGAAACACTTTTTCACACAGGGAGTTGTGAGTCTGTGGAATTCTCTGCCTCAGAGGGCGGTGGAGGCCGGTTCTCCGGATACTTTCAAGAGAGAGCTAGATAGGGCTCTTAAAGATAGCGGAGTCAGAGGATATGGGGAGAAGACAGGAACGGGGTATTGTGGATGATCAGCCATGATCACATTGAATTGTGGTGCTGGCTCAACGGGCCAAATGGCCTGCTCCTGCACCTATTGTCTATTGATGCATAGACTCCTTTTGTGGTGCATCTTGTGTGGTGGTTTGCTGTTCAGAAGCAGCTGGTGAGCAACCTGATCTACTGTAACGTTAGAATGCAGCGTTGCCTTCTGGGGGTCGTTGTTTAGCTTCTTGCTGGTTGACCAAGCTCTCTTACTGTTATGTGTCACATCAACACTCTCAATAAGTTCTTGCCAAGATTTCAGTTACTCCAGTATTTTGTAAGGTCATAAGTTATTAGAGCAGGATTAGGCTATTTGGCCCATCAAGTCTACTCTGCCATTCAATCATGGCTGATCTACCTCTCTTACCTCCATTCTCCTGCCTTCTCACCATAACGCTTGGCATGTATACTAATCAAGAATCTATCTATCTCTGCCTTAAAAATATCCATTGACTTGGCCTCCACAGCCTTCTGTGGCAAAGAATTCCACAGATTCATCATCCTCTGACTTGTTATAGGAAACATATTGTCAGGCTGGAAAGAGTTCAAAGAAGATTTATGAGGATATAGCCAAGACTAGAGGGTCTGAGATAGGGAGAGGTTGAGTAGGCTGGGTCTCTATTCCTTGAAGCTCAGGTGGATGAGGGGGGATCTTATAGTTAGTTAGTTAGTTAGTAAGTAAGTAAGTAAGTAAGTAAGTAAGTAAGTAAGTAAGTAAGTAAGTAAGTGAGTGAGTGAGTGAGTGAGTGAGTGAGTAAGTAAGTAAGTGTACATTTTATTCATATAGCACGTTTAAATCAACTTGCGTTGAAACCAAAGTGCTTTACATAAAAGAAATAAATAAGTTTCCGTACATCCGTAGAAAAAATTTAAAATAAGAAAAAATGACACAACACATTATAGAATTCAACATGAACGTCCCCCCCACAAGAGAATCAAAAATTTCCACTGTGGGAAAGGCATCAAAAAGTTAAATCCTCTTCCTCTGTGAATCACCCGAGGTCGGGGCCTATTTATGGCCTCCGCAGCCTGCCCGATGTTTTCAGGCCCTCTTGCCGGAGAGCTGGAACTCCGGCGTCGGGTGAACTCTCCTCGGCAGCTTGGAAATGTCTGGAGCAGCTGCTTCCTCCCCGGAGAGGTGTATAAATTCTTGAGAGGAATAGATCGGGTAGATGCACAGAATCTCTTGCCCAAAGTAGGGGAATCGATGACCGGAGGACATAGGTTCAAGTCGATGGGGAAAAGATTTAATAGGAATCTGAGGGGTAACATTTTCACACAAAAGGTGGTGGGTTATGGAACCAGCTGCCTGGGGAAGCAGTTGAGGCTGGGATTATCCCAATGTTTAAGAAACAGTTAGACAGGTGCATGGATAGGACAAGTTTGGAGGGATATGGACCCAATGCAGGCAGATGGGACTAGTGTAGGTGGAACATGTTGGCTGGTGTGGGTAAATTGAGCCAAAGGGTCTGTTTCTTCACTGTATTATCCTATGACTCTCAAGAAATTCCTCCTCATCTCCTTCGTAAAGGGACGTCCTTTGATTCTGAGGCTGTGACTTCTGGGCCTAGACTCTCCCACATAGAAATATCCTCTCCACATCCACTCTATCCAAGCCTTTCACTATTTGGTAAGTTTCAATGAGGTCCCTCCCCTCATCCTCCTAAACTCCAGTGAGTACAGGCCCAGTGTTGTCAAACGCTTATCATATGTTAACCCACTCATTCCTGGGATCATTTTTGTAAACCTCCTCTGGACCCTCTACAGAGCTAGCAAATCCTTCCTCAGATAGGGTGCCCAAAATTGCTTACAATGCTCCAAATATAAAGGTCTGACCAGCGTCTTATAGAGCCTCCGCTTTGCATCCCTGTTTTTGTTCTCCAGCCTTCTTGAAATAAATTGCATTTGGCTTCCTTACTATCCATTTTGTGTCTATGTTCAGTGTAAACCAGCTTCTGCAGTTCCTTCCTACACATTTTACTTTTTAATACTTTATGATGGTACTCAATCCCATCCCAGATAAATGTAAATGCTCTATGTTACGTTAGTTAGTCTTCTAAGGACATTGCAAGGAAACAAGCTGTTCAACTTTGGTTAACACTGCGAGAATTTATTGGCTGTTAAATGTTTTGGGTGTTCAGAAGTTAAGAAATGTGAAAAATTAACACCAGTTTTTACTTGCTCAGGTTTAGTTTGATTGTATTTTTATATCAGTATTTTCTGATCTGATTGTTTTTCACTGTACTTCAGTACAGTTAACTATAATAAACATAAAGGTTTGAATATCATGTCCATCTGTGCATCAACAGTGCAATGACCTGAGTTTGTTCGGTTGAGTTGCTAGTCTAAAAAAAAAACTAAATTGGTGATCTATTCACTAGAAATAATTATTTACTATCCTGTTAAGTCCGTGTAAGAATATGCAGAAAGTGGTTTTAAGCTTAACAACAAAGGTCAAAGTATCCTGCATCCTTCAAGAAGGCACACGACCAAGAAGGCACACCAACACCTCTACTTCCTTAAAAGGCTTAGGAATTTTGGCATGTCCCCTACAACTCTCACCAACTTCTCCTATGCACCATAGAAAGCATTTTATCAGGATGCATCACAGCTTGGTTTGGGAACAGCTCAATCTGGGACTGTAAGAAATTCCAGCGATTGCAGCCCAGGCCATCACACAAACCAACCTCCCTCCTATTGACTCCTTTTATACCTCACGCTGCCTCGATAAGGCCAGCAGCATAATCAACGACTAGTCACACCCTGGTCACTCCCTCTGGGGGGAGGGGGGAAGGAGGGGGGAAGGAGGGGGGGAGAGGGGGGGGGGGGAGCCACTTTTAAGAAGCCAGACAACTTTTAATAAGCCAGAGATACACAGCTGTGAAGTTTGGCGGGCATTTAACATTACTGGTCGGTTATCCTTGGTTCTGAAAACTCGAGTTTATGTTTATTTTCACCAATAAGCCAATCAAAATGCCCGGTCAGCAAAGGCGATTAACTAAAACTACCTATGAGTACCTCTTCTACCCATAACTACATGGCGACCCCACTACAACTGCACGTACAACAACAGCATTATCGATTTTCTCCATGGCGACCAATTTTTGGTTGCAGAAAAATTTTCAGCATGTTGAAAAATTTGTGGCGACCACGCTGAGGCCGCGACTAGTTCCCAGAATGTGGGAACTCCTCGCAACCATGATGGAGACTCACCAGAGACCACCAGCGAACATGTGGCGACCTTGTGGTGATCATGAGGCGAGCGCAGAGTCTCCTGCACTCACCTAAAAAGTCACCTAAGTGGGACAGGGCCTTAAGGATGTCAACGGTTACAGGAACAAGGCAGGAAAATTGGGATGCGGGGGAAAAATAGATCCGCCTTGATTGAATGGCAGAGCTGACTTCAGGGGCCAGATGGCCTAATTCTGATGAATTTGTGAAAGAAAGGAAAATGTGGAGAATTGTGAAATTGGCCACTTTGGCAGGAAACATAAAAGTCCCCAACTAAATGGTGACAGATCACTGAACTCAGAAATGCAGAGGAACCTGGTTACCCTAACGCACAATTTGGAGAGGACTCGTATGCAATTGTTGTGCAGCAAGTAATTAAGGAAGTAACAGATTGTTATCATATATCACAAGGCGAACTTAATCCAAAAGGAGGTTATGGCTGTTATATTGGCATTGGTTTTGTGTACAATATCATTGTTCTTATTTGAGGAAATACATTAAAAGCATAGGGACCAACTCATAGAAGACTTACTCAACCAATATCTACAGTGGGGTATGTGTTATGAGTAAAGATTAAACAGGCTCCGCTTGCACCAGCTGGAATTTGGAAGTGAGTGGGGACTTGATTGAAACATAAAAGAACATGAATGTTCTTACAGGTTGATGTGGAAAGAATGTTTCCTCTCGGAAGAACCTAGAGTCAGGGGTCACAGTTTAAAAATAGGGGTCATAGAAACATAGAAAATAGGGGCAGGAGGCCATTCGGCCCTTCGAGCCAGCACCGCCATTCATTGTGATCATGGCTGATCGTCCCCTATCAATAACCCGTGCCTGCCTTCTCCCCATATCCCTTGACTCCACTAGCCCCTAGAGCTCTAACTAACTCTCTCTTAAATCCATCCAGTGACTTGGCCTCCACTGCCCTCTGTGGCAGGGAATTCCATAAATTCACAACTCTCTGGGTGAAAAAGTTTTTTCTCACCTCAGTCTTAAATGACCTCCCCTTTATTCTAAGACTGTGGCCCCTGGTTCTGGACTCGCCCAACATTGGGAACATTTTTCCTGCATCTAGTTTGTCCAGTCCATTTATACTTTTATATGTTTCTATAAGATCCCGCCTCATCCTTCTAAACTCCAGTGAATACAAGCCTAGTCTTTTCAATCTTTCCTCATATGACAGTCCCGCCATCCCATACTCCAGATGTGATCTCACCAGAGCCCTATATGACTGCAGAAGAACCTCTTTACTCCTATATTGAAATCCTCTTGTTATGAAGGCCAACATTCCATTAGCTTTCTTCACTGCCTGCTGTACCTGTAAGCCAACTTTCAGTGACTGGTGTACAAGGACGCCCAGGTCTCGCTGCACGTTCCCCTTACCTAACCTAACCCCATTGAGATAATAATCTGCCCCCTTGTTTTTGCCGCCAAAGTGGATAACCTCACATTTATCTATATTATACTGCATCTGCCACGCATCTGCCCACTCGCTCAACCTGTCCAGGTCACCCTGCAACCTCCTAACATCCTCTTCACTGCCACCCAGCTTTGAGTCAGCCACAGGCTTGCTAGTGTAGCTCCTAATTCCCTCTTCCAAATCATTAATATATATGGCAAACAGTTGCGGCCCCAACACCGAGCCTTGCGGCACTCCACTCGCCACTGCCTGCCATTCTGAAAAGGACCCGTTCACTCCTACTCTTTGCTTCCGGTCTGCCAACCAATTTTCTATCCATGTCAACACCCTACCCCCAATACCATGTGCTCTAATTTTAGTCACCAGACTCCCGTGCGGGACCTTATCAAAGGCTTTCTGAAAGTCTAGATACACTACATCCACTGGCACCCCTTCATCCATTTTACTTGTCACATCCTCAAAAAATTCCAGACGATTAGTCAAGCATGATTTCCCTTTCATAAATCCATGTTGACTTGGACCAATCCTTTTACTGCTATCCAAATGCCCCATTATTACCTCTTTAATAATTGACTCCAGCATCTTTCCCACCACCGAAGTCAGGCTAACTGGTCTGTAATTCCCTGTTTTCTCTCTCGCTCCTTTCTTGAAAAGTGGGATAACATTAGCTATCCTCCAATCTACAGGAACTGATCCTGAATCTATTGAACATTGGAAAATGATCACCAATGCGCCCACTATTTCTAGAGCCACCTCCCCGAGGACCCTGGGATGCAGACCGTCAGGTCCAGGGGATTTATCACCCTTCAGTCCCATTAGCCTACCCAATACTATTTCTCGCCTAATGAAAATTACTTTCAGTTCCTCTACCCCCTTAGATCCTCTGTCCTCCAGTACATCTGGGAGATTGTTTGTGTCTTCCTTAGTGAAGACAGATCCGAAGTACCTATTCAACTCTTCTGCCATTTCCTTGTTGCCCATAATAATTTCACCCGTGTCTGCCTTCAAGGGACCCACATTTGACTTTGCCACTCTTTTTCCCTTAACATATCTAAATAAGCTTTTACTGTCCTTCTTTATATTCCTGGCCAGCTTCCCTTCGTACTTCATCTATTCAGCCTGTATTGCCCGTTTTGTTTCCTTCTGTTGTCCTATGAAAGTTTCCCAATCCTCTGGCTTACGGCTACTCTTTGCTGAGTTATACATCTTTTTTTTAAAGTTTTATTCTATCCCTAACTTCTCTTGTCAGCCACGGTTGCCTCCTCCTCCCCTTAGAATCTTTCTTCCTTTTTGGAATGAAATGATCCTGCGTCTTCCGGATTATGCCCAGAAATTCCTGCCATTGCTGTTCCACCATCATTCCTGCTAGGATCCCTTTCCAGTCTACCTTGGCCAGCTGCCCTCTCATGCCTTCATTGTCCCCTTTGTTCAACTGCATCACTGACACTTCCGATTTAACCTTTTTAAAAAGGGAGGGAGAGAGAAAACAGGGAATTACAGACCAGTTAGTCTAACGTCAGTAGTGGGGAAACTGCTAGAATCAGTTATTAAAGATGGGATAGCAGCACATTTGGAAAGTGGTGAAATCATTGGACAAAGTCAGCATGGATTTATGAAAGGTAAATCATGTCTGACGAATCTTATAGAATTTTTCGAGGATGTAACTAGTAGAGTGGATAAGGGAGAACCAGTGGATGTGTTATATCTGGACTTTCAGAAGGCTTTCGACAAGGTCCCACATAAGAGATTAGTATACAAACTTAAAGCACACGGTATTGGGGGTTCAGTATTGATGTGGATAGAGAACTGGCTGGCAGACAGGAAGCAAAGAGTAGGAGTAAACGGGTCCTTTTCACAATGGTAGGCAGTGACTAGTGGGGTACCGCAAGGCTCAGTGCTGGGACCCCAGCTATTTACGATATATATTAATGATTTGGACGAGGGAATTGAATGCAACATCTCCAAGTTTGCGGATGACACGAAGCTGGGAGGCAGTGTTAGAGATGCAACGAGACCTGGGTGTCATGGTACACCAGTCATTAAATGTAGGCATGCAGGTGCAGCAGGCAGTGAAGAAGGCGAATGGTATGTTAGTATTCATAGCAAAAGGATTTGAGTATAGGAGCAGGGAGGTTCTACTGCAGTTGTACAGGGTCTTGGTGAGACCACACCTGGAGTATTGCGTACAGTTTTGGTCTCCTAATCTGAGGAACGACATTCTTGCCATAGAAGGAGTACAGAGAAGGTTCACCAGACTGATTCCTGGGATGTCAGGACTTTCATATGAAGAAAGACTGGATAGACTCGGTTTGTACTCGCTAGAATTTAGAAGATTGAGGGGGGATCTTATAGAAACTTACAAAATTCTTAAGGGGTTGGACAGGCTAGATGCAGGAAGATTGTTCCCGATGTTGGGGAAGTCCAGAACAAGGGGTCACAGTTTAAGGATAAGGGGGAAATCTTTTAGAACGGAGATGAGGAAAACATTTTTCATGCAGAGAGTAGTGAATCTCTGGAATTCTCTGCCACAGAAGGTAGTTGAGGCCAGTTCATTGGCTATATTTAAGAGGGAGCTAGATGTGGCCCTTGTGGCTAAAGGGATCAGAGGGTATGGAGAGAAGGCAGGTACAGGATACCGAGTTGGATGATCAGCCATGATCATATTGAATGGCGGTGCAGGCTCGAAGGGCCGAATGGCATACTCCTGCACCTATTTTCTATGTTTCTATGTTTCTCCTTCTCAAATTGCAGATTAAAACTAATCATATTATGATCACTACCTCCAAGCGGTTCCTTTACCTCAACTTCTCTTAACATATCTGGTACATTGGACAACACTAAATCCAGAATTGCCTTTTCTTTTGTCGGCTCCATTACAAGATGCTCTAAGAATCCATTTCGGAGGCATTCTACAAACTCTCTTTCTTGGGGTCCTGAACCAACCTGATTTGCCCAGTCTACCTGCATATTGAAATCCCCCATCACCACAGTGGCATTACCTTTGTTACATGCCAGTTTTAACTCCTGCTGCAACTTACACTCTACATCCTGACTACTATTTGGGGGTCTGTAGATAACACCAATTAGTGTCTTCTTGCCTTTACAATTCCTCGACTCTACCTCGTCAGTCCCTATGTCTTCCCTCGCAAGGGACTGAATTCCATCCCTCACCAGCAGAGCTACCCTCCCTCCTCTGCCCACCTGCCTGTCCTTTCTATAGGATGTATAACCCTGAATATTAAGTTCCCAGGCCCGATCCTCCTGCAGCCACGTCTCAGTAATCCCCACAATGTCATATCTACCAACCTCTAACTGAGCCTCAAGCTCATCTACTTTACTTATTATACTTTGTGCATTCATATACAATACTTTTAATTCCTTACGCATCTCACCTTTCACATCGATCCCTATTACACTTGGCCATACTCTCTTATCCCTTTGTGAGCTTCCTTTCCCGTTAATTCTGGGTTATTAACCATCTCTTTACTCTCTTTCCCTTTAACTCTGTCCTCGACTATCCCATTTGACACCCCACCCCCCTTATTCAGTTTAAAACCACCCGTGTAGCAGTGGCAAACCTGCCTGCCAGAATGCTGGCCCCCACCTGTTTTTTTTTTTGTTTTGTTTATTTTATTAAAAGTTAATACAGTACAAAACAGTACAGTGGAACCTAATTTTAGGTGCCAACTATGTCATACCGTAATCCATTCTATGTACAACCTCTAGTTTTATGTTTTGAGAAGGAAGTAAGCAAGACAAGAAAAAGAAAACAATAGAAAGGGGAAAAAGAGGAAAAATAGATGGTAGAGAATAGAAAAACGTGAAGTGTGTATATAAAAAAAAGAAAAAGTGGAAAGTAGAAATAGGAGAGAAGGCCCCTTAAAAGAGACATTTTCAAATCTTTATTCGGAGATGTAGATCTATCCACGGCATGAACTGAAATCAGCAATCTTTACGGTACCACTGCATCACATGATTCCAAAAAGTCGATGAAAGGAGACCAACTCCTTAAGAATTGGTCATATTTATCTATTAGTCGGAGTCTCATTTCTTCAGGTCCCCCACCTGTTAAGATGCAATCCGTCCCTTTTGTACAGTTCCCCCTCACTCCAAAACAGATCCCAGTGATCTAAGAATCTAAATCCCTGCCCCCTGCACCAGTTCCTCAGCCACACATTCAGGTCCCGTATCTCCCTGTTCCTGCTCTCGCCAGCACGAGGAACTGGAAGCAAACCGGAGATAACAACCCCGGTATTCCTGCTTATCAGCATTTTTCCAAGCTCTCTAAAGTCACGCTGCAGAATATTCATCCCCTTCTTTGTGCCGACATGCACTACCACTTCCGGCTGTTCACCTTCGCCCTTGAGGATTTTCTGCACTCTGTCCGTGACATCCTGGATCCTGGCACCAGGAAGGCAGCACACCATTCTCGAATCCCGTCTGTTCCTGCAGAAACCCCTGTCCGTACCTCGCACAATGGAGTCTCCAACTACAATGGCATTGCCTGACGTTTGTGTAGATCAGTGCATGCTCCTTTAACATAGTGACCTCACCACTACTAACCACTCCCCATTGTCTCTTGTATAATTGTAGCTTCCCCACCTCCAGCTCGCTCTCTAGCTCCAGTGATGACCACGGACAGCTAGTGCATAGTGTGTGTAGTGCTTATAATAAAGTTATCTAGTAAAAGACTTTGTGTGACAAGCAAGTCATTTTACATGGTGTCACAGCGGTAGACTCGCGTCTCCTGTTCATCGGCTTTATTTTTATTATTTGCTTTCTCCCAGTTGTGTCCCCATCTTCCTGTTTTTTATCATGTCCAACTCGTGTCGTCGTCCCGACACGCACGTTTTTGACACGGACATCGTCCACCGCTGGACTGTCTTCCAGCGCGACTATGAACACTATATTGCAATCGCTCATCCTGATGCCACTCCTGCTGTACAGGCTCACCTGCTCCTCAACCTGGCTGGTCCGGAGGCCATGGAACACTATGCCTCGTTCGAGTTCGCCCCTGCTGAAGACCGTCGCGACCCGGTATGTCTCATGGCTAAATTCACTGCCCTCTGCGATATCCCTACCAATAACATTATCGAGCGCTTTAAGTTCTTCCAAAGGCGTCAGATTCCCGGTGAGCATATTGACGCTTTCATTGCCTCTTTGCGCCATATGGCTCGGCGGTGCCGCCTTGAAACGATAACCCCGGACGAAATGATCAGGGATGTCCTGGTCAACGGTCTCCTGAACTCTAAGCTGCGTGACGAGCTCCTGATGAAGCCTGATCTAACGCTAAGGGAAGCTATGCATGCCGCTCGCATGGCCTCTGCTGTTGGCTCCGTATCTCAACCGGTGTCCCAGGACATCAACTTCACCGGTGCTGCTGGCCGCCGGTGGATCAATGGCCCACCACGCCAGGGCACCGCCGCTGCGCCCGCTAAGGTCATCCCTCGTCGCTGCCCAAATTGCCATTTCTCTTCCCACCAATTCAACGTTTGCCCAGCGCAGGGTAAAACTTGTAATTCCTGCGGGAAGCTGAACCACTTTTCTGCAGCATGTCGATCCCGTGGGAAACCTGTCCTGCTCCAAGAAGGAGTCTGAACAACCTTGTGGACTCTGATAGCGCGCCTGGTTCCCAGTACCAGTCGGATGAACTCCCTGACTCTGATACGAGCTCCTCCCATGGTGATTCAACTGTGTTTTCGCTTTTGGGTGCACCTGCATTGATAACGGATCCCTCTGTACATGTTACTGTGAATGGCCACTCCTTCCCTGCGAAGGTCGATACTGGTGCTTTCGCCAATGTTATGTCTGTTAGCCTCTTCAAGCAGATAAGATCTGGGGAGAGGGTTACTCCCGATGACTCCCGCCTTCATGCCTATGGGGGAGGTGTTCTGGTCCCCATGGGGAAGGCCACGTTTATCTGTACAGTTCTTGAGGCCTCTCGGCCCCTCACTTTTCTCCTGCTGGATTCTGAAAACGTCACCCTGCTGGGCGCCCGTGCATGCCAGGACTTTGGCTTGGTCTCTTTCCACCGCGACATCCACCTGGTGCAGGCTCCCATGGACCCCCTGAGCGAGTACCCCGACCGTTTTGATGACGTTCTGGGCAAATTGCCCTGTGCTTACAAAATCGTTGTTGACCAGGGGGTCAACCCGGTGATTAGACCGGCCCACCGCATTTCTTTTGCCATGAAGGGCCGCGTGGAGTCCACACTACGTGACATGGTGGCCACGGGCATCCTCAAGGAGGTGAGTGCTCCCACCCGGTGGGTCTCCACCATGGTCGTCGCTGCCAAGAAGGACAAGAGCGAGATCAGGATCTGCATCAACCCGAAAGACCTGAACCTTGCCATCAAACGCCCGCACTACCCCATGCGGACAGTGGAGGACGTCGCTGCACAGGTCGGTCCGGCCACAGTCTTCTCGGTCCTAGATGCCAAGAGCTCCTTCTGGCAGATCCCTCTGGATGAACGTTCCTCCTTCCTGACCACCTTTATCACACCCTTCGGCAGGTTCCGTTTTCTCCGCATGCCTTTTGGGATCAACTCAGCAAGCGAGGTTTTCCAGCGCACCATGGAAAACCTCGCTTGCCGGGTTGCCGTGCGCTATCATCGTGGATGACATCCTGGTGTACGGGAGGGACGTCGCTGAGCACGACCTGCACCTCCGCCAAGTCCTGGACAGGGCTCGTGAGATCAATCTCAAACTCAACCCGAAGAAGTGTCGGTTTCGCGTTCCGGAAGTCACTTACGTAGGCCACGTTTTCACGGCTGGGGGTCTAAAGCCAGACCCCCAGAAGACGGCAGCGGTCACCGAAATGCCCGCTCCCACCGACGTGCCCGGCCTGCAGCGCTTTCTGGGCATGGTCAACTACCTGGGGAAGTTCATACCCGACCTCAGCGAACTGAGTGCTCCCCTGAGGGAGCTGATCAAGAAGGACAATGCCTGGGTCTGGCTCCCGCATCACCGGTCGGCATTCGTGGCCCTGAAGTCCAAGCTCGCACGCACCCCGACTCTCAAGTTCTTCGATCTAAACAGGCCAATTGTCCTCATTTGCGATGCATCTCAGTTCGGCCTCGGTGCCGCCTGCCTGCAGCTCCATGACGACCAGCAGCTGCCTGTTTCCTATGCTTCTCGCACCATGACCCCTGCTGAGCAGCGCTACGCTCAGATCGAGAAGGAGCTCCTTGCCGTGGTGTTCGCCTGCTCCAAATTCAAGGACTACATTCTGGGCAACACCTTCACCATTGAAACTGACCACCAGCCGCTGGTCTCTATCTTGAACAAGCCCATCCATGTTGCCTCTTCCCGTTTGCAGCGGAATGTGCTGCAGCTCCAGCGTTTCACGTTCCAGATTGTGTACCGCAAGGGCAAGGATATGTTCGTGGCCAACACATTGTCCCGTGCGTTCCTCCCTTCCGTTGCCCGCCATCCATACGAATCGTCTGACCTGATGGTACTGAACATTAACATTGTTCCTTCCCAGCAGATGCAGTCCCTGGTCAAACACACTGCCGCTGATCCTGCCCTTCAACAGCTTGAGGGCGTCATCCGCCGTGGCTGGCCTGACCGACGCTCTTCCCTGCCGGCTGGTGCCGTGCCCTACTTCCTGGTTCGGGATGAATTGGTGCTGCACAACGGCGTGGTGGTGAAGGGTCACAAGGTCGTGGTGCCGGCCGCGCTGCGGGATCATTACTTTCAAACCGCCCACAACGGCCACCCCGGGGTTGAGGCCACTTTGTCCCAGGCCCAAGCCCAGTTTTACTGGCCGGGCATGGCTCAGGACATCCGGGACAGGGTCTCCGCCTGCGCTGCCTGCAACAGTCTCCTGCCTCATCAACAGCGCCAACCTCTCATGCAGCAGCCGGCTCCCGAGTTGCCGTGGATGGCTGTCGCCACTGACATATTCGAATGGCGTGGCAAACACTTCCTGGTCCTGGTGGACTCCTACTCCAGCTGGTTTGAGGTGGACCAGCTGCCTTTCCTCACGTCTGCTGCCGTCATCGGGAAGCTTCGCCGCCACTTTTCAACCTTTGGGTCCCCGGTGACTCTCCAATCCGACAACGGCAGCCAATTTTCAAGCGCAGAGTTCCGTGCCTTCGCCGCCCATTGGAACATTCGCCACATCACCAGCAGCCCCGAGTACCCGCAAAGCAATGGCCTTGCGGAGCGCGCTGTCCGCAGCGCCAAGGAGCTGCTGGAACATTGTCGGCTTTCTCATTCTGACTTCTACCTTGCCCTCCTCAACCTCCGCAACATTTCCCGGGATCCCGCACTCGGTTCGCCTGCCCAGCGCCTCATGTCCCGCACCACTCGCCCTCCTCTCCCGGTCTCTCAGCAATCCCTCAAGCCCACGGTCCGGAGCCCTGCCGCTGTCAAGGAGCGCATCATCGAGAAGCAGGCCATCCAGAAGCGCTCCTTTGACAAGTCGTCCCGTCTCCTTCCCCGTCTGTTCCCGGGCCAGGTTGTCCGGATGCAGTCCCCCTCCGGTCACCACCGGCTGGCCATTGTCGTTGGCAATGCTGACTCTCCCCGGTCATACCTGGTTGACTACGAGGGCACCGTGTACCGTCGGTCCCGCCAGCACCTGCTGCTTGTCAACGAGCCTGCTCCGCCTCCCGCAGACCCGTTTTCACCGCCTGTCCCTTCCCCCCTGCCCGAAACTCCTCCTGCCCCTGTCACTCCTCGCATGCCCCGGAAACTGCCCTCTCAGCTCTCTGTGCCCCGCTCACGCCAGCCTCCTTCTCCTGCCTCGCCTGCGAGTGTACCTGTTTCGCCTCCCCGTTCTCCTCCTTCCCCTGGGCGCTCTTCACCCGGATCTCCCGTCTCTGTCCCCGTCCCCGTCCCTGCGGCTCCTGCGGTTGAGGGGGAAGGCGGGTTGCGCACCCGCTCTGGGCGGTTGGTCAAGCCGCCTGTCCGTTACGGGGTGTTTGAGTAGCCTGTATCATGATATGTTTTAACTGTTCCCGGCGCGGTTTCTAATTCTAGCGTATGAGCCGTGGTCGCTCTGTGCAAGTACAATGCTTTTGTTTCCAAGAGGAAGGATGTAGATCAGTGCATGCTCCTTTAACATAGTGACCTCACCACTACTAACCACTCCCCATTGTCTCTTGTATAATTGTAGCTTCCCCACTCTCTCTCTAGCTGCTGTGATGACCACGGACAGCTAGTGCATAGTGTGTGTAGTGCTTATAATAAAGTTATCTAGTAAAAGACTTTGTGTGACAAGCAAGTCATTTTACAGTTTGCCTCTTTGTTTTTGGCTCAACAGCCCTTTTTGCTTCGCAAGCCAGTCCGCCGCTCAGTGTGATAATGTCTTCTGTTCCGACAGCTTCTAAGTGGGCAAACCTGTTCACAAGAGGTACAACACCCGGGGACGTTTGCATTCCATGTTTCCCTCCCTTTCTCACCGTCACCCACCTTCTCTCTTCCAGTACCTTACGTGTAACAATCTTACTGTAGGACTTGTCGAGGAACGACTCAGTTTCTCGGACGAACCTGAGGTCATCCACTTGTTTCTCCAGTTCCCCAACACAGTCCTTCAGGAGCTGTACCTGGATGCACTTCTCACATTTGTAGCAGCCAGAAGCACCAGCAGTGACCTCCCACATACTGCAAGCATCACACTGAATCAGCTTGCTTGACATGCCCTTCTTTTGTCTCTCCCTCTCCAGCGTTTTGCGTAGCCTCCTCTCCTCAGCCTCCTCGCCAGACTCTCGAGCCAAAGACTCGCACTTTTCTCACAGGGCACTTGCCTCACAAGGCCGCTCCTTAAGAGCCATCTTGCTTATATTGACTGATAAATTGCCTAATTTACAAACCAAATTCCTCAGTTTTAAACTGTTTTCCCCCTCTGACTCACTTCTAACGCTCCTCCCACTCGGGCTAGAGCCAATCAGTGTTTTCTCCTGCTTCACTTTGTTGCTGTTGCTTCAAAATCCACGGGTTCACTACGTTATGTCAGAGATGACATTAAATTTCTTCCCACAAGGGGTCAAGGTTCTGTGGAACTCACTTATTTCAAAAGGCACAAAGGAATGCAAGTCTATAAAACAGCGATAGATAGATAAGGAGGAAGGTGAGAGGTGACCGGAAACAGATGGGATAATGGAGTTGAAGTTACAATCTGATCAAGCTTGGAGGTCCAATTGCTCTACTATTTTGTAGAAATTTGCAGATGCAGGTTTACAAGAAATGAAAGACGAAGACTCAGCACTTCGAGCAGCATCTCTGGAGAATATGGTTAGATGATGTTTCAGCACTGAAACTTCATCAGTCTAATTGTGGAGGGGGGGAGAAAAGCTGGAAGAGGAGTGGCAGGCCAAAGCCTGGCAATGATAGGCAGTTACAGGTGAGGAAGGGTTTTAATAGGTGGATGGTTGGACAAAATCCAGATATGAAAGGACAATTGCGTGATTGGATAAGAATAACATAATTGTTAATTGTGAAGTCAGAGGAAGGAAGGCAGTTGGAAGAAGAGCAGAGGAGAAATGGATTCCAGTCCAGATGGTGTACAGGGAAGAGAGAGGGGGTGGGGGGGAAGATGGTGGAATGTAGGGGTTGGTTAGATACCTAAAATTGCAGTGTTCAATGTTAATACCATTGAGTTGTAAGCTACCCAAGCGGAATGTAAGGTGCTATTGCTCCAGTTTGAGTGTGGCCCCACTCTGGCAAAGGAGGTCCCATCACAGAAATATCAGTATGGACATGCATGTTAAAATGCTTAGCCTTGGCGAATGGTTAGCCTTGGTGAACCAATTTCACCAAATCTACACATCACGTCAATGTAATGGAGGCCACATCGGGAACATCAGATACAATTGACGAGGTCAGAGTTCAGCAAAATAGCTTGAAGGCCCAAGCACAAGTGTTAGTCAAAAATGTTGAATTTGTAACACTCCAAATGTATATGTTTATTTGTTCATGCTCAGTCTGTGGCACAAATGCAAAAAGAAAAGACTGTAATCAAATTTAGATGTTCGGAACACTGAGGCTCAGGGAGGATTGGAATCTTAAACCAGCGGGTGAAGCTGACCAGTCTGTCTCGTCTTTTTCTTCTTTGTTGTATTTAGGCTGTGTTTGTTTAAATGTATGTTTTAGTGTACCTTTAGTTTTGTATTATGTGTGGGGGGGGGGCGGGGTAATCTCTTTCCTCGACGGAGATGCTACTTATTTTTGTATCGTATCTCCGTCCACACTGCGGCCTAACATCGTGGAGCTGGCGGCCTCTTGCTGGGGATCGACCTTGGGAGGTCCAACCACGGGAGCCTGGGGACTTAACATTGCAGAGCTGGTGGTCCCTTTGCCAGGGATCGACCTCGGGAGCTCCAACCGTGGGTGCCTGCGGACAACATCGTGGAGCTCGCGGTCCCTGGTAGGGACCGACTTTGGGGGCTCCAAGCTGCAGGAGCTTCGACCGCCCCGACGCGGGAGCTTCGATCGTACCGACCACGGGAGCTTCGACCGCCCCGACACGGGAGCTTCGACCGCCACGACACGGGAGCTTCGACCGTCCCGACGCGGGAGCTTTGATCGTACCGACCACGGGAGAAAAGGAGGAAAGAAGATAAGACTTTCTTGCCTTCCATCACAGTGGGGAACGTGGTGGAGCCATTGTGGTGGATGTTTGAGTTAATTTTTACGTAGTTACGTGCCTTGTTGCTTTTGTTTGGTATGACTGTATAGCAAAATCAAATTCTTTGTATGTTGCAAAACAACTTGGCTAATAAATTAATTATGATTACGATTATGGCCAATAACCTGGGACTTTTTCTAAATCAATAGAACTTGGCCAAACAAAATAAAACAGTTTAAGAAATTACGAGGTATGGATAATCTCACTGCATCTAGCTACATATTAGCCTCTCTTAAAGCATGACAAAACATCCTCTAACACCCCTGGCCCGGCATCACTGGAGTGAGTGGGAGCACTTGGTACCACCATCTTGCTCAAAACTAATTGTTGTCTTGAGACGACTTGAGCGCAACATTAATATGCATAATGGTCTGGCTTAATTTACGTCTTTTAAATAGTTAATTATTTACCATAATTGCAGATCGTTGGTTAACTAAAACCTGACTCAATTGAACTCTACACTGAATTAGTCCAAAGGGAAAAGAATTTGAGAGTGATCATTAATCATACTCTGAAAACAGATGGTCAAGGTCAAGTGGTTTGTACTAAGGCAAGTCACATACTGAGATACAAAAGTTCTGGATTGCATGTCAGAACAAGTTACACCACATTGCAAAATAACATGAACTGCACGTGAGTTTACTTGTACAGCAGTTTGGTTGCTAAAGTTTAAGAAAGGGGTCAGACTGTCCATATAATTTCATATCGCCAAGAAAAACAACTCAAGATTCGTGTCAGAAATATATGGCAAGTAAATATAAAATAAATTATTAATCAATTACATGTATAATTAGTCAGCCGCTTACATTTCATAATGAGTGAAGGATTGTGGTAAAAGATCAAATTTCACAACAGAAAACATGCTTGAAATCTGAAATACAAACAGTAAATTGATTGGTATTAATTTATTATTGTCACGTGTACCGAGATACAATGAAAGGCTTTGCGTGCTTTGTGTTTTTAAGGTTTTGTTCCTTTTCCCTGAAGGGATAGGGGAGAAGGGGGAAATGACCAGAGTGTAAACAGTCCTTATTCATGTTGGCTACTTTCTCAAGACAGCGTGAAGGGTAGAGTTGGGGGAAAGTTTGAGAGGGGGGGGGGGGGGGGCTGGTTTGCGTGATGGACAGTGATCCACAACTCTCTATTACAGCTCGGTTTGGTAATCCCCTACTTTCTTGGGCATTCGAGTTGTTGAACCAGGCTGCAATGCAACCAGTCAGTATGCTCTCCGCCATCAATTTGAAGAAGTTCAAGAGAGTATTCATAGACCAATCAAAGCTTTCAAGGAAGAGGAGGCATTGATGGGCTTTCTTTACGACTGTTTCATTTTGTTGGTCCCCGGGCAGATCTTCAGAGAGATGCACTACCAGGACCTTACAATTGTTGACTTGCTTCACCACCAAGCCATTGATGAATACAGGTTTTTGGATCCTCAGCTGTCTCTTTCTAAACTCAGGAACCAGTTAATTGAGCTTGCTGACATTGAGAGGAAGAATCGTGAAAAACTTAAAGATGATGCTGGAACTTTGCCTGGCTGCATAGTCATGAGTATGGAATCTGTAGAGTCGGGCACTGAGCACACAGCCCTGGGGTGCTCCTGTGCTGATTGTTATGGAGGAGGAGGAAGTGTTATTGCCAATTCATGTTGGGTGTGGTCTATTGATGAGGAAGTTGAGGATCCAGTTACTCAGGGATGAGCAGAGCATTAATTGCATATATTTTTTAAATTCTTTCCACATTCTAAAGGTTTCAAAGGTTCAAAGGTTTCTTTATTAGTCACATACACCAATTGGTGTAGTGAAATGCTTGTTGCCATTGCAGCACATAAAAAAAGAATACAAACATGACAATAATAAAGAAATTTAAACATAAAAAACATCCCCCCACAATGGTTCCCATTATGAGGGAAGGCACATTGTCCAGTCCCATCCCCATGTCCACCCATAGTCGGGCCTATTGAGGCCTCCGCATTCGCTGTTACGGAGGCCCGATGTTCCAGGCCGTTCTCCGGGTGATGGTGCTCCTGCGTTGGGAGAATCCTCTCAGCGGCTTGGGACACCTGGAACGGCCGCCTCCATACTCGAGACCCGCAGCTCCGCGATGTTTCATCGGCGGTCCCAGCTCACTGGAGCTCCAGCACGGCGACCCGGGCAAGGCATCGCCTGCTCCGCTGTGCCGCTGCCGAAGCCGAGGTTCTGGCCGGTCCCCTCAGGAAACGCCGCTCCAGGCCCGCTGGTAGGCCGCGAGAACGGGTCGGAATTGCAGCCCGGAGAAAAGCTGCCTCTCCGACCAGGTAGGGACCCTGAAAAGCAGCGAACACCATCATCAAGTTCGCTGACGACACCACTGTTGTGGGACGTATCACTGATGGGGACGAGTCAGAGTATAGAAGAGAGATCGACCGACTGACCAAATGGTGCCAGCACAATAACCTGGCCCTCAACACCAGCAAAACCAAGGAACTGATTGTGGACTTTGGAAGGGGTAGGATGGGGACCCACAGTCCCATTTATATCAACGGGTTGATGGTGGAAAGGGTCAAGAGCTTCAAATTCCTGGGCGTGCACTTCTCTGAAGATCTCTCCTGGTCCGAGAACACTGATGCAATTATAAAGAAAGCACATCAGCACCTCTACTTCCTGAGAAGATTACCGAGAGTCAGTCTGTCATGGAGGACTCTCTCTAACTTCTACAGGTGCACAGTAGAGAGCATGCTGACCGGTTGCATCGTTGCTTGGTTCGGCAACATGAGTGCCCAGGAGCAGAAAAGACTACAAAAAGTAGTAAACACTGCCCAGTCCATCATCGGCTCTGACCTCCCTACCATCGAGTGGATCTATCGCAGTCACTGCCTCAAAAAGGCTGGCAGCATCATCAAGGACCCACATCATCCTGGCCACACACTCATCTCCCCACTACCTTCAGGTAGAAGATACTGGAACCTGAAGACTGCAATGTGCAGGTTCAGGAATAGCTACTTCCCCACAACCATCAGGCTATTAAACTCAACACATACAAAACTCTGAACATTCATAGCCCATTATCTGTTTATTTGCACTTTGTCTGTTTATTTATTCATGTGTGTATATATTTATATAATGGTATATGTACACACTGATCTGTTCTGTGTTATTCATGCCTACTATATGCTGTTGCACTGAAGCAAAGCAAGAATGTCATTGTCCTATCTGGGACACATGACAATAAACTCTCTTGATTCTTAATACTGTGCTACCCAATAGATTTTACTTCGGAGTCACGTGAGTGACTACGTGAAGAACCCGCTCAGTGCGCAGGCGCGGCATTACGCCAGCAGTGCAACAGCGGCTTGCAACGGGAGCTAGGCACTCTCGTTACAGCATGAACCGGACCGTCAGGTGAGTACCCTGAGGTCGGGTTTTCTTTTACAGGTGAGCCTTTTTCTGCTTGTGTTTTTACAGGCAGAGAAAAAGGCTCTGGAACAAAACTGTCCCCCGTTTTCCCGTTGGGGAGGGGGGCAGCAACTAGGCGGTAGGAGCGACCCGGTGTTCCGTAATTCCCCGACACCGTGCCGAGGCCAGCCCGCTAGTACCTGAAGCACCGGGCTGGACGCATAGCCACTCGAGAGGCATCCGGCAGGTGTTCCCGATGTCGGACGGGACGTCTCTCCACCCGCACGGGGGGAGAGAGAGCCGCCTGAGCCGCTGGAGCGGCTCACGGAGCAGTGCCTGCGAGACGCGCTGCTTGAGGGGCGCTCTCGCTACTACAAGGCAAAAGCTCCAGAAGAACCTGTCCCCCGCTCGACTCCAGCGGAGGAGTGTTCCATTGCAAGGGGGGGCAGCAACAGGCGGTAGGAACAATAACCGGGCGCCCCGCTATCCCCATCACCGCGCCGAGCCCAGTCCCGCTAGTGCCTGAACTGCGGGCTGGGTGTCTAGCCATCCGAACAGGCATCCGGCCGGTGGCGTCCGATTCGTCGGACGGGGACATGTCTCCACCTAAATGGAGGAGAGACAGCCGCCTGAGCTGCATCCAACAGCAATTGGAGCAGCTCCAGCGAGATGCGCAGAAAGAGCGCTCTCGCGGAGGGAGGTCAGGCACCCCCTCCACAGTGCCTCATGCACTGCCCTTTGCTCCCTCATTACTGGAGGCTAGCATTGGTGACCAGGGCTGGGCTGGTCTGGAACAGGGGCAGGCGGACGAATTCGGGAGTATGCCAGGGGTGCAGGAACATGAAGAGCTGTTGGGTGTGATGGACCGCTTGTAGCAACCTCACGGGCTGGAGCACCGCTGGAACCAAGAATGGCGGCCAGCATCAACCATTACTGGAAAAGGTGCTCGCTGAGGTGCTGAAACAACACAGCACCAGAAAACGGTGAGGCCCTCAAAGTAAAAAGTGTCAACAGCCAAATCTGGGGGCATGTGGGTCACACATCCAGACCCAAGAACTCAAGCTACAGCGGATCCTAAGGCTCCTGACGTCAGCCATCACAGCCTTTGCTCGTTCCGTGGAGACCACGGAGATGGATACCTGCCAGCAGGATGTGCTGGCATTAATGTGTACCACACAATTTGAGATCAACAATCGCCGGAGGGAAACATAAGACCTGCCCTCAATCCCAAATTTGCTGGCTTGTGTAAAGCCCCAGCTGCGGAGACGGACGCGCTGCCATTTGGGAAAGATTTCAATAACAACTGAAGGAGATGCAGGAAGCATCAAAAACCTTCGGCCTAATGAGGGCAGGCCCCGGGACGAGCAAACCAAGACCTCCGATACCCAAGTGGCAGCACCCCACGGCATCCACCAGTCGACGTCCGCAATATGGGACTGGTGAACGCTTGGGGTCCGCACATTATCCCCAAAGATCTTTCAGATCAGGGCCCGCAGCGGACCCTCTGGAAAATGCGCCTCCCCACAACATCGCCAGCACGTCAGAACAAAATCTTCAGGAAAATGAAGAAACAGAATCGCCAATAACCATGGAGGTAGGTGGGTCTGGTCCCTACCAGCATATAGAGAATAAGGGTGCTTTATTAACAGGGGGGAGATTACACTTGTTTAAAGAAGCATGGGGTATGGTCACGAGTGACAAGTATATACTCAACAACATTACAGGATATAAAATACAATTCATGTCAGAAAAAACGCCACCAGTTCAACAATGGCCCCAAAGGGTATTTCTCCCTCCGTCAAAGAGAAACGTGAGGGACAAGCTGAACTGGTGAGACTTATCACAAAGGGGGTCATCAAAAAGACCAAACATGAACCTTTGGAAATTGTATCGAATATATTCACTAAAACCAAAAAAGATGGTGTCTGTCGCATCATCATTGACTTAACATCACTAAACAAATTTGTTAAGTATATACATTTCAAAATGGAGACATATGTTACTGCCAAACAACTGAATTCCAAAGGACACTTCATGGCAAGCATTTATCTTAAAGATGCTTACTATCTAGTACCCATATACAAGGATCATCGCAGATACCTAAACATTTATCTGGATCGTACAAAGCATTGCTCTATGGGCGAACTTCAGCCCAAGATTATTCACCAAAATATTGAACCCAGCCATGGCAATACTAAGAAAACAAAAACATATTGTCATGGCATATCTGGAGGATATTCTCATAGTAGGGAAAACGATGGAATTGGCTGTGGCAGCAGTATCAGCTACAAAACAGCTCCTCGAAACTCGGGTTCGTCCTACATCCAGATAAATCTAAGTTGAAGCCATCCACTATCATGGACTACCTGGGCTTCACAATTAACTCAGTCCATATGACTGTTACCTTGCCAAAGGCAAAAATGGTTGAATTAGCACAATCATGCAACAAATTAATGGTCAACGAGCGACCAACTATTCGACAAGTAGCAAGAGTAATTGGGGAAATGGTAGCAGCATTTCCGGCTACACAATTCGGACCTTTGCACTATCAAAAAATTTTACAGAGAGCAAAGGTACGGGCAATAAAACGACATACAGGTCACTATGATCGTGTCATGAACTTACCCACTGAAGCAATATCAGAGCTACAGTGGTGGGCAGAAAACGTTTGGCATAGTTTCAGCCCTATCTTTATCACTAACCCTACTTTAGTTATTCAAACAGATGCCAGTGCTCAAGGCTGGGGAGCGACTAACTCCATATCCAGCACAAATGGTAGATGGACTAAACTAGAGTCATCATTACTACTTACACTGGGCATTAACTATCTAGAGATGTTGGGTGCCTTTTATGGTTTAAAAGCATATGTATCTAATATGCAGCACTTGCATGTTCGGTTACAAATTGATAAATACTACGGTGATGGCTTATATTAACCATATGGGTGGCATAAAATCATTATCATGCGACAAATTGGTCAACATGATTTGGCAATGGTATGTCGAAAGACATATTTGGCTATCAGCTACTTACCTACCAGGTAAGCTAAACACCCATGCCATGAGAAAATTAAACGCCAGGGTTGCAAGTTTGAACAGACCTTACCTGGAACTGGGATTGTCCAAACAAACCATCACCACCATGTCGGCATCCCTTCGAACATCCACCAAGAGGCAGTACTTAACCAGCATCAAAAAAGGGAGAAGTACTGCCAGGAAACATGGACAACATACGCAACAGCTACAGCCACCAACATACTGGAGTTCCTGGCCATCTACACCACGATGTAGGGATCAGCTACAGTGCCATCAACACAGCGCAGAGTGCTCTTTCTGCTTATCTCAAACCAGCGGCAGGACAACAGGCGATGGGATCCCATCCACTGGTGGTAAAACTGATGAAGGGCATTTACAATATCAAGCCCTAAGCCCAGGTATACCCATATTTGGGATATCAGTGTGGTCCTGACATATCTCAGGGAATGGCCACCAGCCAGATCC
Organism: Amblyraja radiata; assembly: GCF_010909765.2. Taxonomy (NCBI): domain Eukaryota; kingdom Metazoa; phylum Chordata; class Chondrichthyes; order Rajiformes; family Rajidae; genus Amblyraja; species Amblyraja radiata. The sequence goes on from NC_045956.1 coordinate 127,877,411, forward strand.
CCCGGCCTCGAGCAAGCTACACTAAAGACGCTTAGGTTGATGGCACTTGTATCCGCTCAGAGGGTCCAGTCACTACACCTATTGCGACTGGACAACATGATCACAGCTCCAGACCAGATCTGTCGTTATCCAGCGACTGGTCAAACAGAGCAGACCAGGAACACCTAATCCAGTCGTGGCTTACCCACCAGAACCACGGTTATGTGCCATGACCTACCTACTATCCTACATAGACACAACCAGAATATTCGAGGGAGATGAAAAGCCTTGTGGGTCAGTCACAAAAACCTTATGGTGGGGTACGAGCCAAACCATTGCGAGATGGCTCAAGCAGGTGCTAGAAACTGCTGGGATAAACACTAACATGTACAAATTTTATTCCACCAGGGCAGCATCCATGTCGACGGCTAAAGAATGGACATGCCTATACACCACATCCTGGCTACAGCAGGATGGTGGGAAGGGAAAAGACCGTTCAGAAATTTTATAATAAGCCGTTGGCAAAACCTGGTTTATTTGCAGTAAAGATTTACGAACTGCAAATATTTAATTTAAGCCCAGGGGAGCAACTTAATTCTTTGTTGTTATTGTTTAAAAAATACCATTGTGTTTTTCTACAAATAGACTCATTGGTTCATTACGATAACACTTCCTCCCTCAAGAACTTCGGCAGTGAGTGAAATGAAACTGTTACACGGTTTGAAATCACAGAGCTTTGAAATCTTCACGTAGTCACTCACGTGACTCCGAAGTAAAATAGTAAGATTAAACGAGAACTTACCAGTTTGAAGTTTGATCTGTATTTTATGAGGAGTTACGATGAGGGATTACGTGCCCTCCGCTCCCACCCTCATTATATGGATCAAACTAATAAATTGATGTCTCCTTATCTTTACTATGTTTACTTCAAAATAACTGTGTCTATCTGTGATTCCACACCGCTGCTTGGAAGTATGCCGCGCCTGCGCACTGAGCGGGTTCTTCACGTAATCCCTCATCGTAACTCCTCATAAAATACAGATCAAACTTCAAACTGGTAAGTTCTCGTTTAATCTTACTATTTTACAGTGTCATGTAACATTGCTGATCATGTTTTCAAAATTCCTGATAGTCTGCTACATGCAGCATAATTTACCCCTTAAAATGTGGCTTCTTTATCCAAGAAAAAAAAAGATTCACAATGAGGAGCAGGAAATTATTTTGAAACATAACCCACTACCAAACTGAAATGGTCATTGTGCAAATACTGGAGAGATTCAAACGACCATTAAATTAGGTTTTCAATCCTTCTCTCTACTTGTTTTTACTGCCTTAAAACTTAACCTCATTCCTCTACCTTTAAAGATACAATTACAAGCCTTTTGAAGAACAGCTCTCAAACTGTTTGTTCCATTTTCTTGTTGTGCGTGTTGTGTTTTTCCTTGGTTACAGATTGTGATGTATAACCCTAATCTAGTGCAGCATTCAAGCGCCACCCACCCAAATGAGGTAACACGATTATATGCTTACAAAAACAAAAGATGCCAGAAATACACAGCAAGTCATGTAACTTTTATGAAGGGAAAACTTAAATATTTCAACTCCATGGCTGCTTTAAAATTGTAATCTCTTTTAGAAAAGGTAGTCAAGGGATTATATCAAATGCCACGGTACCAAAAAACATATAACGCTGTCTAGAGTAATCTGAAAACATGATTAGTTCAGATGAAGGGTCTTCAACTTGAAACGGAAGGGTCTGGACCTGAAACGTCACCTATTCCTTTTAATCCAGAGATGCACTCTGTCCCGCTGAGTTACTCCAGCTTTTTGTGTCCATCTTCGTTTTAAACCAGCATCTGCGGTTCCTTCCTACACGTTAACCATATTTCTCTCTCTACAGATACTACCCGACCTGCTGAGTGTTTCATGGTCATAAAATCAGATATTTCCTGTTTTATTTCATATTTCTAATGAGAATTTATAAACACGTCTTCAGCTGCACGTCTCCTGTCTGGCATTATAAGCACCACCCCGAGGCACGAAAGGAACATCGCTAAACCGGCTCCCTGCCACTCCCCCAGCTCCGCGAACTTCACCAACCTGCGGGGTTTGCACCCACTTCCGGGCGTTGGTGAAAAACAGCAGGCTCACGCTGTCATCTGCTGACCGCTTTACGTAACGAGGGAGTGTCTTTGGAAGGGGTAATTTTAACATTGCATCCACTAAGGAATAAAGTACAGTCGAGAAAATAAGTGGCGCCTGTGCACAAGTGAGAGACCCACCAAGCTGCCCGGTGCACCTCCCGTCTCACTCAGGACATGTGAGCAAAACTGTGCGTGCACCATAATTCACACATCAAGCACACAAACAAAGGAAACAGAAACAGTCTTGACTTTGAAGACGGAGCCTCCAATCACCACATGGATTTTCTGGTATGTGTCCTTTTCCTTTAAAGATTGAGCAATCTGTCATCAGTCCCCGCAGTTTAAGGCTGCAGTCAGTCAGTCTTTGTTGACGCTTTTGTGCAGCCCGACTGAACGGCTGTGTGAACTGCACTAAGTTGAGTGACTTGAATAAATCATTTTGCCTGTAAATTAATTTTGGTCATTTACCAAATAATGGGTGTTTTAATTGCGACTAGTTTTACTGTAATGAGTTTTACTGACGATTTAGAGCTACCCTTGAATTGAGATTTCTTCAGAACCGCGGTTTCAGTGCTTTAACATACGTCTTGCCCGAGTGATCTCAACTACTGCTGCAGGGTAAACGATTGAGGATCGTAAGCGTCAGACCGCTTCACATTTTCAACTTGCAATTAATTACGTGCCGTAAGATCACCATAAGATCAGTGCTTTGATTTTTTTTTTAAATATTGAATCACCACTGCATTGTTTTGATCCTTATTATTAAAACGATCTTTTGGTGAAACTGGACATCTTTAAGCACTACGATGAAAGCTAGACATCTTTAAGCACTATGAAAGTTCCCTTTTTTTAACTTGACATGATGTTATGTGCAGTTTTTCTGAATTGTAAGCTGTTTTGAATTGAACAATAGAACTTTAAACAAAATAAACATGACGTTGATTCAAAAAGCTTCTTAAATTTGCTTTGAACTAAAATGTATAATGGAACAGAAGGGTGGTGCTTCAGTATTTGTTCTTGGTATTTGAACATACATGATTGCGTTGCTCAGGTGTTCATGGGGATCATAAGATAATAATATCAAATAAGTGAAAGTTTAAGCCAATTTAATCAAGTTACCATTTAATAAAGGCAAAGATTGAAGGAAATGCTGCCAGCTCTCAATACTAATGAAAAGTATATTTGTTGCAAAAATGACAGTAACTTCTACAATTGCTTGTTTTGGAAGATTTTTGTAGACCAACTATTCTGAGTTCTTAAAAGGTGAACAAAAGTAAAAATCCATGGGGGTAAAAAAGCGGCCTCTTAAAATATCTCCAAATGTCTACGCATTTTGTGAACTCTTCATTTAGTTTAGAGATACAACATGGCAACAGGCCCTTTGGCCCAACGAGTCCACACCAACCAACCAACGATCATCTGTTCACACTCGTTCCGCATTATACCGTTTTCTCATCCACTCCCTACACATTAAGGGTAATTTAATTTAGAGGCCAATTAGTCTACAAACCCACCTGTCTTTGTGATGTGGAGGAAACCTGAGAACCCAGAGGAGACCCACGTGGTCACAGGGAGAACATGTAATCTTCACACAGACAGCATCTAAGGTCAGGACCAAACCCAGGTCTCTGCTGCTGTGAGGCAGCAATTCTACCAGCTGCACCACTGTGCCACCCTCATTGGACTTCATCAGTCAGGATATTGACTTCACTTATAGAAGATTGGACGTTATGTTACTGTTGCATAAGATGTTGGTCTGTAGAGAAGCTGGGTGTTACAGAGAAAAGATAAGAGAGTGAAGCTAAGACCAGGATCAGAGCAGATCCTTCAATGTGTTAATTAATGGAGAAACAAAGAACTGCAGATGCTAGTTAATACTCAAAAGGACAAAGTGCTGGAGTTACTCAGCGTGCCAGGCAGCATCTCTGGAGAACATTGATACATCACATTTCAGGTTGAGACCCTTCTTCAGACTAAATCAGTTTGAAGAAGGGTCTTGACCCAAAATAACACCTATCCATGTTCTCCAGAGATGGTGCCTGACCTGCTGAGTTACTCCAGTACTTTGTGTTATATAATGGAGTTGGCTTGAGGGCTTGCAAGGCCCACTGTCGCATTTATTTCATATGTTCTTATGAATCTCTTTAAAATGTTGTCCCTGCACAGAACTAAAAAGGCCACAACTGAGTAACAATTAACCTACACAATTACAGTCAGTCTCTCATTAACTACATTCAACGGGCTAAATGACAGTTTGCAGTTTCAACGTTGGCACTTAGTAGATTTTGACAAGTTCAGATGCACAACATGTTGCTTCCACAATCCAGCTATCAGTGTGTTCATCTGGTTCTATTTATCTATCGAATTGCAGTATAACATTTACAGCTATAGCCTTTCTTTAAGTGCTTCTGTTACAACATCTGCCATCCATCAATTATTTCTACACGACCACCTCTTCATCTGCAATGCATGCTGCAACCTAAAATATTTTTTGAGAAATGGTGTCAGATTTTAATTGTAGGCTGTCGCTAACCTGTTCAAACTCTTCACCCATTGCTGCTTCACAAACATTAATCACTTTTGTGATTAATCCCAAAAGTTCCCCACCATTTTGCAGAACATGATAGACATTGCCCAGTCCATCACAGGCACTGACCTCCCATGATTGAAAGGATCTACAGTCAGAGCTGCCTCGAAAAAGCAGCCAATATCAAAGCTGCACACCCACCCTGACCATGCTTTCATCTCGCTACCACCAAAAGGAAGAACGTACAGAAGCTTGAAAACCATGAACACCAGGTTCTTCCCAGCAACCATCAGGCTCTTGAACACAGCACAACACTAACCTCTCCCTCAGCAACCATCATCCACTATAGACTTCGTTTAGGTTGCTACATGGACTTTGATTTTCAACTAATATGGTCTCGATACCTAGTATTTCTGGTTATTAATGTATTGTGTCATTAGTTATATATTTATTTGTGTGTTTTGCATGAATGGACCTGTAAAGCTGCAGCAAGTAAGAATGTCATTGTTCCTTTGCCAGTCCATATGACAATGCAACATTCTTGACTCTGTTTAAGTTGCAATTTCCTGGTCAAATATTAGGACTTAAGTTTACAATCTCAACACTCACTATATTTTTGGCCAATGGTTTTATCTGCACAATTTTTCCATTTTAATGGTCCTGTAAAGAACCTTAATGCACTAAATAGCAAAATTATTGCTATCCTGTATATGCTAGATTTGATGGATAATACTTCATTATTTATGCTGGTTAGAAACATAGAAAATAGGTGCAGGAGTAGGCCATTCGGCTCTTCGAGCCTGCACCGCCATTCGATATGATCATGGCTGATCATCCAACTCAGTATCCCATCCCTGCCTTCTCTCCATACACCCTGATCCCTTTAGCCACAAGGGCCACATCTAACTCCCTCTTAAAATTAGCCAATGAACTGGCCTCAACTACCTTCTGTGGCAGAGAATTCCACAGATTCACCACTCTCTGTGTAAAAAATGATTTTCTCATCTCGGTCCTAAAAGACTTCCCTCTTATCCTTAAACTGTGACCCCTAGTTCTGGACTTCCCCAACATCGGGAATAATATTCCTGCATCTAGCCTGTCCAACCCCTTAAGAATTTTGTAAGTTTCTATAAGATCCCCCCTCAATCTTCTAAATTCTAGCGAGTACAAGCCGAGTCTATCCAGTCTTTCTTCATATGAAAGTCCTGACATCCCAGGAATCAGTCTGGTGAACCTTCTCTGTACTCCCTCTATGGCAAGAATGTCTTTCCTCAGATTAGGAGACCAAAACTGTACGCAATACTCCAGGTGTGGTCTCACCAAGACCCTGTACTACTGCAGTAGAACATCCCTGCTCTTATACTCAAATCCTTTTGCTATGAATCTATTGTTATTGGCTATTGGCTTTGAGGTTCCAGTTAATGAGGTCAGCCTAGGAGCTATTGGCTTTGAGGTTCCAGTTAGTGTTCTGTAGTGTTCAAGAGCCTGATGGTTGCTTGGAAGAAGCTGTTATTGAACCTAGTGGTCACAGTTATCGAGTACCTTCTTCCCAATGTTACTAATGAAATTAGGTCATGATGCCTCCTATGGATCCCTTTGATGGCTAGGAGCTCAGTAGCTGTGATGGACCAGGCAATGTCTACCACTCTCCGTAGTCGGTTTCATTCTTGGGCATTCCAGTTGCTGAAACAGGCTGGGATGTAACCAGTCAATATGATCTCTGCTGTGTATCTGTAGAGGTTTAATAGAATAGTGAATCTCCTCAATCTTCTAAGGAAGCAGAGGAATTGATGATGTTTCTTTGTTCTTTTGTCAATGTGCTGGGCCCAGGTTAGATCTTCAAAGATAAGTACGCCCAGGAAACAGAAACTGTTGACTTTTTCCACCGCTATTGATTTGATGATGAAATGTTTGTGGACCCTGGATTTCCCCTTCTGAATTCAACAATCGGCTCCTTGGTCTTGCTCACCTTGAGCAAGATTGTTGTTCTGGCACCATTCAATCTTGAATGGTGCACTCGGGTTCAATGTTACACATTATTCGCCCAATAACCGTGATATTTCAGTGAAATTAAAAATAGAATCCTTCGAGCTGGAGGTCTGAGACTAAAGAGGTGGGGGTGAATCATGTTCCCTGTGAAACAGATCATTCCCTGCTCCTCTTTGGTAAAGCAATCTTGCCCATATTCTCAATCTTGCCCATGTTCTCAATCTCATTTTCCCAGGGACTGTACATTTGTACATTGGCCAATGGGATTGTGTGAGTTGGGGGTGGGAGGGATGGGGGGGAAGAGTGGGTAGTAATCCCAGTGCTTCATTCTTACTTGAAACAAAACAACCTTGTTTCTGGACGTAATGAAGGCTTTCCCCAGTGCTTCCAGGTCCTGTACTCACTATTCCCGTAGGGAACATAGTTGTGGCCAGCCTCCCGGCTAGAAGGAGGCAGCACAGTGCCAGAGACCTGAGTTCGGTCCTGACTTTGGGCGCTTGTCTGTACAGAGTTTATACGTTCTCCTCGTGACCAGCGTGGGTTTTCTCCGGGATCTCTGGTTTCCTCCCACACTGCAAAGACGTACAGGTTTGTAGGTTCATTGGCTTGGTATAATTGTAAATTGTCCCTTGTGTGTGTAGGATAGTGTAAGTGTGCCAGGATCGCTGGTCCTAAGGGCCTGATTCCAAGCTGTATCTCTAAACTAAATTAAAACTAACAACCCCCCCCCACCCCCCACCAGAACTTTGAACATAGAAAAGTACAACAAAGTACAAGCCTTTGGCTTACAATATCTGTGCTGAACATGCTGTGAAGCTAAACTAATCTCAATTTATGCTTATAAAGATAGCCTCTGATTATGTTCTTCCCCCACGTGGAAACATTTTTCTCTACTTCCACACTATCAAAACCGTTTGAAATGTTATAGATCACTCCTCGGCTACCTTTTCTCCAAAGAAAGAGACCCTGTCTAACAAGACACTGGGATTAGACGGATAGTTTATAACATTCCTAATTTAGGACTGTTAAGATTTTGGCTTTAAATGCTTGGGAATGATTACTGTGATGCCCTATTTGCCCTCACGTTCTAAAAAGGATACTTTTGAGTTTGTTCCATTATTGCTGGCTAGGCCTTTGTTAGTGCTTTGCATATGACCTCCTCACTTTGTTATCATGAGGGGTACCAATAGTCTGACAAATGATTAGAAAACATGCAGCCAGATAAGAGTTGGGCTTGGCATCATGTTTGGCACAGATATTGTGAGCCAAAAGATCTGTTCCTGTGCTATAATGTTCTCTGTTCTATGTTCAATTTGGGGAGACCTGGGAGATTAATCTATCCTCATATGTCTTGGGAAGTCCTGCACCTCCGTTTACTGAACCACGTTCCCTCATTTCATGTCTTGCTCTATGGTTAAAACAAGGAAAAATATTCTTTGGAAACCTTGTCCATCCCCATGGCTCCACATATGGATGACCACTTTGGTTTCTGAGGGACCTTATTCTTTCTCTAGTTACTCTTTTTCCCTTAATAGAATTAGAATCTGTTTGGGTTCTCCTTAATTTTATTTGCCAGTTATCTCATGCCTCCTTTTTATCCTGCTATTGAGCTGCTTTCCTTCTTGCGTATGCACCTGAATCCCCTATACTTCTCCAGGGATACACTTGAAACCAGCTGCCCATACCTGACCACTGTTGCTTTCTTTTTACCTCACCAGAACCTCAATTTCTCTCATCATCCTGGGTTCCTTATTCCTACCTGCCTTGCCCTCATTCTAACAGAAATATACATACCTTGAACTCTCACTTATCACACATAAGGGACAGAAGTTTAGGGGTAACATGAGGGGGAACTTCTTTACTCAGAGAGTGGTAGCTGTGTGGAATGAGCTTCCAGTGGAAGTGGTGGAGGCAGGTTCGATTTTATCATTTAAAAATAAATTGGATAGGTATATGGATGGGAAAGGAATGGAGGGTTATGGTCTGAGTGCAGGTAGATGGGACTAGGGGAAAATAAGTGTTCGGCATGGACTTGTAGGGCCGAGATGGCCTGTTTCTGTGCTGTAATTGTTATATGGTTATATGGTTATAAAAGCATCCCAGTTTCTGGACCTTTGCCAGTTCCTGACTCATACCATCCATGTTGGCCTAGACCCAGTCTGTCCCCCTAAATAATGAGTCTCCTATCTCCATAACCCTATCTGTCCTTGCCCTATTATGCTGCGCATCAGAGCTAGATAAGGTAGCACAGATCTGACTGCTGTTCTCATCTGGTCTTTTATGTACTGTCAACTCTTCTGCTTTCGTCCTCTACTTTGCATATGACCTCCTCACTTTAACTCCTGCCTCCAACAATCTCATTCTCCCAGGCGATCCTAAGGTTATAAATATGTAACTCAAGATTCAAGAGTTTATTGTCATGTGTCCCAGATAGGACAATTAAATTCTTGCTTTGCTTCAGCACAACAGAATATAGTATGCATAAATAAATACAGAACAGATCAGTGTGACCATATACTATTGAACATACAGTGGCTTGCAAAAGTATTCATACCCCTTGAACTTTTCCACATTTTGTCACGTTACAACCACAAACGTAAATGTATTTTATTGGGATTTTATGTGATAGACCAACACAAAGTGGTGCATAATTGTGAAGTGTAAGTAAAATGATACATGATTTTCAAATTTCTTTACAAATAAAAAACTGAAAAGTGTGGCGTGCAAAAGTATTCAATATAACCCCCTGAGTCAATACTCTGTAGAACCACCTTTCACTGCAATTACAGCTGCAAGTCTTTTGGGGTATGTCTCTACCAGCTTTGCACATCTAGAGACTGACATTTTTTCCCATTCTTCTTTGCAAAATAGCTCAAGGTCAGTCAGATTGGATGGAGAGCATCTGTGAACAGCAATTTTCAAGTCTTGCCAGAGATTCTCAATTGGATTTAGGTCTGGACTTTGACTGGGCCATTCTAACACATGAATATGCTTTGATCTAAACCATTCCATTGTAGCTCTGGCTGTATGTTTAGGGTCGTTGTCCTGCTGGAAGGTGAACCTCTGCCCCAGTCTCATGTTTTTTGCAGACTCTAACAGGTTTTCTTCCAAGATTGCCCTGTATTTGGTTCCATCCATCTTCCCATCAACCCTGACCAGCTTCCCTGTCCCTGCTGAAGAAAAGCATCCCCACAGCATGATGCTGCCACCACCATGTTTCACAGTGGGGATGGTGTGTTCAGGGTGATGTGCAGTGTTAGTTTTCCGCCACACATAGCGTTTTGCATTTAGGCCAAAAACTTCAATTTTGGTCTCATCTGACCAGAGCACCTTCCTCCACATGTTTGCTGTGTCCCCCACATGGCTTGTGGCAAACTGCAAACGGGATTTCTTATGGCTTTTTTTCAACAATGGCTTTCTTCTTGCCACTCTTCCATAAAGGCCCGATTTGTGGAGTGCACGACTAATAGTTGTCCTGTGGACAGATTCTCCCACCTGAGCTGTGGATCTCTGCAGCTCCTCCAGAGTTACCATGGGCCTCTTGGCTGCTTCTCTGATCAATGCTCTCCTTGCCCGGCCTGTCAGTTTAGGTGGACGGCCATGTCTTGGTAGGTTTGCAGTTGTGCCATACTCTTTCCATTTTCGGATGATGGATTGAACAGTGCTCCGTGAGATGTTCAAAGCTTGGGATATTTTTTTATAACCTAACCCTGCTTTAAACTTCTCCACAACTTTATCCCTGACCTGTCTGATGTGTTCCTTGGGCTTCATGATGCGGTTTGTTCACTAATGTTCTCTAACAAACCTCTGAGGCCTTCACAGAACAGCTGTATTTATACTGAGATTAGATTACACACAAGTGGACTCTATTTACTAATTAGGTGACTTCTAAAGGCAATTGGTTGCACTGGATTTTATTTAGGGGTATCAGAGTAAAAGGGGCTGAATACTTTTGCACGCCACACTTTTCAGTTTTTTATTTGTAAAAAAATTTGAAAACCATGTATTATTTTCCTTCCACTTCACAATTATGCGCCACTTTGTGTTGGTCTATCACATAAAATCCCAATAAAATACATTTACGTTTGTGGTTGTAACGTGACAAAATGTGGAAAAGTTCAAGGGGTATGAATACTTTTGCAAGCCACTGTATATATACACACATAAATAATCAGATAAAGTGCAATGGGCTATTA